>NC_025701.1:2395852-2402108 GCF_000633955.1 Camelina sativa | reverse complement strand
CGAGCATGCGCGAGTCCTTGATGGATAAACCAGAAAAAAGTCGTATTTCGTCTGCTGTTGTAGACGGGCCAGATCCCAAGAGAAGACTTCTCGCCACTGGTCGGATATGAGCATCATTGAAGCCGGAGGAGGATTATCTTCTCGCCACTCCAGCATATTCGAATACATGAGTGAGTATATGCTTTCTGTTTCAGTCAATCAAAAGGCAAAAGGGACTTAGAATTTGTTGAAATTTTTAAACCCCTAAATTCAGAGATCGATATGTAGCAATTGGACTAACCGGGATTGATGTGTGCAAGACTGACTCCGGTGGAAGAGAGCCCTTTCAGGATGTGATAAGGGGTTTGTCTTTGGTCGCCATACCCGGTGATGGAGACAGGACCCGAGTAGCCTAGTTCCTTCAACGCCCCTTCTATGCTCGGACGGACCTGACGAGCATCATAACCCTCGCGGGGAATCGGACAGCCCTTCATGTCCCACCACACCGCTATTTTAGCTGTCGCGTACTCAGGCTCCGCATTCATCTGAACCATTCTATCAACTTCAACAAATCACAGACACAGAGACAAAGTTCTCGATCCGGTAGGGTTTCTACTACAAGTGTGATGTACTCCCCCTATATATTCACCAAACTAGTGGGCCTAAATTAAAGCCCGTAAGTTGTGGCCTATGGATAATCTGATACATTCGCAGAGGTTAGAAGCCCAAAAGAGCCATACAAGAAAAACCAAAAGAAAGAAGAATACATGACACCAAATCCTAAACCCTCTAATATTCAATTTTAACATACAGTAGTCATAAAATCCATACTTTTTTTAAAAAAAACATCAAATTTATTTAAATACCGTTTATTGTCAAATATTTGCTAAATGGTTATCATTTCGACCTGATCGCGATCAATGATCATGATCTGTAATGAAAACAAACAAAATATATCACGAACGTCAATAGTATAGTTATTTTAGATACTAAGACCATCATCTCCAATGGTCCATTGACCACTATGTTTGTTATTAATTTTGTAAAATTTAATCTTTAAAAACATTTTTAAGAGTTCTTAATTTTTTCCTCCTCCAGTGGTTGGTTGAACCCATATGAGGTTCTTCACAAAAAAAACTTACCATTACCTTTCTTATTTGGTCTTCTTCATCAAAGACTCCAACTTGACTACGTTAAATGAACATAGAATCAATTTTAGTTGAAAATGAAAGAGATTCAGTAATAAAATAAATATCCTCCACTGACCATTACACCATCCTCGTCATAGCCATTAGAGTTAATTATGGTTTTCTGCTGTGACCTGTTTCATGGAGAAAGACAACATTGTTCAAACACATCAACTAAATAAAACTGTTTAATTTATATGAAAACTCTTTTATTTCAAAAAGCACTAGAGATGCCCAACAAATGGTATATATCTATCCAGCAAAGACTTAAAGCATGTTGTGGCAAAACTCTTCCTTTGGGAGACTAAATTTATTGATGTTGTCAGCTGATGCAGAAGCAAATGCATTCCTACAAACAAAGAGAGAACATTAGGAAAACTAGGATGAGCGTCTTAAAGACTCGGCTGTTGGAAAGACTGACAAGGTGGATGCCATGCAACGATACATACTCTTTAGGATGGAGAGTCATTGCTCGGACAGACTTCTTGTGATGTGTTAGTGCTGCTGCCATCGTTTTGCCTGCATATAATATAATCCAGCAATATTCAAATGAAACCATACACTTGCACCAATGATTATACAATGAGAAGGGATAAGTATGGCTTTTAAGTCCAAAGCAGACGGTTAGAATGATAAAGACATACCATATCGAAGGTCCCAAAATTTAATGGTCGTGTCATGGGATCCAGTGACAACTTGTGGATCCTGCAACATCACAGATCAAACTGAGTTATGATAAAAAAAAGATTCCAGAAGAAATCCAAATCAATAACAAGAAGTCCATATGAANCAATATGATTTTCAATTGTTTTAAGCAACTTTGTTTTACAATATGTTTTAAGCAACTTTGTTTTACATTGATGGAGATGCCCCATTGATGGAGATGCCCTTTGTGTACCAAAAAAGCACATCTCTTTAGCATAAATAATAGTATAAAATTACAAGTTTTAATTTTGAATTCAGTTCATTGTTTATGTTCATTCTCTTCTAAGATGAAATTTTTGATGTTTTTCTTTAGATTAATTCTTTTGATGGACATAAGAGTGATATATTTTTTTGTAGTAATATTTAATATTAAGTGATATATATTTAACCATTATAAGGTTGTAGTAAATATACTTTCAAAACATAGTAATATTAATTTTCTGGAGTTGTTAATATATTTATAAATATTAATAATATTATAATCTCTCTTATTAATTTTAATTTTAAAGCTTTTTAATAAACTAACATAAATTTTTGTAGAAAATTATATCAAACAACCATTGGAGAGAGAGAGGAGAGACGGAACCAAAGAAGGAAAATAAAATGATTTTTTTTTGTTTTATATTAAAAGGTAACACTCTAACAATTATTGAACACGTCAATAACTCCTATGGTCTCTTAAGTCTTAACACATTACAAAAAAATCACAATTGACAAGGAGAAGCCGTACAACATAATTTTGAGAACTTGAGATAAGTTTTGACGTTTCTTTTTGTCTTTAAGAAAGCTGTGAGCTTCACTATCTGAGGGAAGAGCTGGAATGGCTCCTTTTTTAGTCGTCGTGATGGCTCCGCAAGTGTTTGCAAATCTCATAACTTTCCTCAATCTCACTTCCTCCTAAGAAAATGAAATAAAGCGGTAATCATGTAAATCATATTTTGATCGAACAATGAAGGAAGGAAGATTCATTCAAACAATTTTGCAAAAGATTCTTCAATATGATTTTCAATTGTTTTTCCTGTAATTGTAGATAATACTTCTTTTAGGGTTCAATGGATCTTACTAGTCATGTAAGAGATTGTGTTTTTTTTTTTTCTATAAACGGTTTTGAAACAATTTTTTTGTTATCATATATCTTAACGTTCACTGAATTCAACATTTCTATATGGTTATGATAAAAAAAATTGGACTTGTATAAAGTTAATCATGGAAATTAAAAATTTGGATAGCGGATAAGAACAATACACTCTTGAATCTGCTCACTCATTCTTTGACAGAAATAAAAGAAAATTCATATGTACGTTATCTATTTAGTTTCTTTTTTCACCATACAAAAATTAAGTAATGGACCGATTGAAGTAACTAGTCTGGTACATCCTTAATCTAATGATAAATATGGATATAAAATAATTTCCGAAAATTATGTACGTTGGATGCTTTAGAAAGAAAGAGTAGCCAAATATACATATTTGCTGCGTTGGTATTTTATTTTATCTTTAAATTAGGGGTTTCGAAACCAAACCAGCTCTACTTATCTCTCTCAGGTGAATTTCTCGCTCCTTATGGTTCTTAGATATTCATCGACTCATTAAAGTTACTATATATTTGATCCACAAGTGTTTGATACGGCGTGTTACTCTGTTTCTCTCTCGTTGCTTTAATCGTCTCAATCTACGTACCATCCGATGTTTTGAATTTGTTTTTGTTTTACAGTTTAAAGTCTTGATTTCTTGAATAATGCAGAAGCCTTCGAAGGAGGTAGCTGTGGTCCCTGTATCGTTATATTGGGAGATAAAGAGGTTTCCTGTCCCCACCCGATCGATGGCTATGATCCTCGTCAGGTGGGTCCGTGTATCAAACGGAATTTGAGAAAGTTAGGCTTCTCTGCTCCTATCTCACCATCACTACCGTTGGATAATTTTTTTAAATAACCAGTGATATAATAATACGTACATGATTTTGAGTAGAATTTTCAAATTAATTGAAATACATAAACCAATAAACCTAGAGATGTAAAAAGGTGTATGTTAACATAAATTGCTAATCGGAAGAAAAAGAAAAAAAAAAGTAATCGGAAGAATAACATAATCATGTATATAATATTTTTGGAAATTTTATGCTTTAGAAAATAGAAATTTTCTAAATTGGACTTTGTATCAGTGGAGGCGTCTGTCCCTTGGTGTTTTAAGCAACTTTGTTTTACATTGATGGAGATGCCCCATTGATGGAGATGCCATTTGTGTACCAAAAAAGCACATCTCTTTAGCATAAATAATAGTATAAAATTACAAGTTTTAATATTGAATTCAGTTCAGTGTTTATGTTCATTCTCTTCTAAGATGCAATTTTTGATGTTTTTCTTTAGATTAATTCTTTTGATGGACATAAGAGTGATATATTTTTTTGTAGTAATATTTAATATTAAGTGATATATATTTAACCATTATAAGGTTGTAGTAAATATACTTTCAAAACATAGTAATATTAATTTTCTGGAGTTGTTAATATATTTATAAATATTAATAATATTATAATCTCTCTTATTAATTTTAATTTTAAAGCTTTTTAATAAATTAACATAAATTTTTGTAGAAAATTATATCAAACAACCATTGGAGAGAGAGGAGAGACGGAACCAAAAAAGGAAAATAAAATGATTTTTTTTTGTTTTATATTAAAAGGTAACACTCTAACAATTATTGAACACGTCAATAATTCCTATGGTCTCTTAAGTCTTAACACATTACAAAAAAATCACAATTGACAAGGAGAAGCCGTACAACATAATTTTGAGAACTTGAGATAAGTTTGACGTTTCTTTTTGTCTTTAAGAAAGCATTGAGCTTCACTATATGAGGGAAGAGCTGGAATGGCTCCTTTTTTAGTGGTCGTGATGGCTCCGCAAGCGTTTGCAAATCTTAGAACTTTCCTCAATCTCACTTCCTCCTAAGAAAATGAAATAAAGTGGTAATCATGTAAATCATATTTTGATCGAACAATGAATGAAGGAAGATTCATTCAATATTGATGAGTACTCACCTCGAGTACTGATTGATCATCAACAATCTGGTGCAGAAGTGCACCAACGAAAGAATCACCAGCTCCGGTAGTATCCACCGCATCCACAGGGAAAGTTTCAACAGTTCCATGGAATTTCTACACTGTGTTTTTTTATTTATAAGTAACCATTCTTTATCAACAAGAAACCAAAAAAACAATGTTATTAATACCTTTGTGAAATAAGTACATCCCTTTTCGCCGAGAGTAACAAGCAAGAGTTTCAGATTGGGATGCCATAGAGACATCGCTGTCTTGTCATCCATCGTTTTGTTTTCGGTCAAGAACTCAAGCTCCACGTCACTGACCTTAATGATGTCAGCCTTGTCCCATATGCTCATGATCTGAGTCCGAGCTTCTTCAGGGGATGGCCAAAGAGGTTCCCTCAGGTTTGGGTCGTAGGACAAAAGAGCTCCGGCTTCTTTCGCCACTTCCATTGCCTTCATGTGAGCCGACCTACATGGCTCTGTTATCAAACTTATTGATCCATAGTGAAACACTTTCGCCTGCACAAACAAATACAACAAGGGTTAAATTTACACGTGAAACTAAAGGAGTTAAAATCTTGAAATCTTAAAAACAGAGAGAGAAAGATTTACGTACGGATCTGATTAGTTCAAGATTCAGTTCGTCTGGACGAAGAAGCATATCGGCGCTAGGGTTCCGGTAAAACATAAACTCTCGTTCTCCATCAGAACGCAGAGTCACAAAAGCGAGTGCAGTTCTTGCTCCTTTGTCGAAATTGATCCCCTGATCAGCAACACCGTTCTTTCTCAAGATTCCGGCGAGCATGTGACCGAAATCATCGTCACCAAGCTTTCCTACGAAGGCTGCGCGACCTCCGAGACGTGACACGGCGATGGCAACGTTGGCAGGAGCACCGCCGGGAGCTTTGAGAAATCCGGGGGATTCAGAGAGGGAGACGCCGGATACGGTAGGGACAAGGTCAATGAGCATCTCGCCAAAACTCACGATGAGGCCTTTCTCGCCGGTGGATGATGCCATTTGAACAAGACCGATTTTGCGTTTGAGAGATTGAAGGTTGAAAAGTGAACGACGTTAAGACTCGTTTTTAGTAGTTTATATAGGGTTTAGATATTTTGTGGTCTTTCTTTCTAAAAAAATAAAATTAAAAACAAATCATAAACCAGTCAAACCTTGAAGATATCTTGGGAACGTGGACTATATAGCTTATAGAAATTGTAGATATACTAACTATATCTTGAATTCCAGATATATTAACATTTCTGCAAAAATAATTCTTCTACTATCTGATTTTCATTTGGTTCCATTGCAGTTTTAAGGTTCAATGAATTTAACATTTCTAT
>NC_025701.1:2362840-2389383 GCF_000633955.1 Camelina sativa | reverse complement strand
GGTAATCATGTAAATCATATTTTGATCGAACAATGAATGAAGGAAGATTCATTCAATATTGATGAGTACTCACCTCGAGTACTGATTGATCATCAACAATCTGGTGCAGAAGTGCACCAACGAAAGAATCACCAGCTCCGGTAGTATCCACCGCATCCACAGGGAAAGTTTCAACAGTTCCATGGAATTTCTACACTGTGTTTTTTTATTTATAAGTAACCATTCTTTATCAACAAGAAACCAAAAAAACAATGTTATTAATACCTTTGTGAAATAAGTACATCCCTTTTCGCCGAGAGTAACAAGCAAGAGTTTCAGATTGGGATGCCATAGAGACATCGCTGTCTTGTCATCCATCGTTTTGTTTTCGGTCAAGAACTCAAGCTCCACGTCACTGACCTTAATGATGTCAGCCTTGTCCCATATGCTCATGATCTGAGTCCGAGCTTCTTCAGGGGATGGCCAAAGAGGTTCCCTCAGGTTTGGGTCGTAGGACAAAAGAGCTCCGGCTTCTTTCGCCACTTCCATTGCCTTCATGTGAGCCGACCTACATGGCTCTGTTATCAAACTTATTGATCCATAGTGAAACACTTTCGCCTGCACAAACAAATACAACAAGGGTTAAATTTACACGTGAAACTAAAGGAGTTAAAATCTTGAAATCTTGAAAACAGAGAGAGAAAGATTTACGTACGGATCTGATTAGTTCAAGATTCAGTTCGTCTGGACGAAGAAGCATATCGGCGCTAGGGTTCCGGTAAAACATAAACTCTCGTTCTCCATCAGAACGCAGAGTCACAAAAGCGAGTGCAGTTCTTGCTCCTTTGTCGAAATTGATCCCCTGATCAGCAACACCGTTCTTTCTCAAGATTCCGGCGAGCATGTGACCGAAATCATCGTCACCAAGCTTTCCTACGAAGGCTGCGCGACCTCCGAGACGTGACACGGCGATGGCAACGTTGGCAGGAGCACCGCCGGGAGCTTTGAGAAATCCGGGGGATTCAGAGAGGGAGACGCCGGATACGGTAGGGACAA
This sequence comes from Camelina sativa, assembly GCF_000633955.1. Taxonomy (NCBI): domain Eukaryota; kingdom Viridiplantae; phylum Streptophyta; class Magnoliopsida; order Brassicales; family Brassicaceae; genus Camelina; species Camelina sativa. The sequence continues at coordinate 2,388,348 of NC_025701.1, read as the reverse complement.
GGTCAATGAGCATCTCGCCAAAACTGACGATGAGGCCTTTCTCGCCGGTGGATGATGCCATTTGAACAAGACCGATTTTGCGTTTGAGAGATTGAAGGTTGAAAAGTGAACGACGTTAAGACTCGTTTTTAGTAGTTTATATAGGGTTTAGATATTTTGTGGTCTTTCTTTCTAAAAAAATAAAATTAAAAACAAATCATAAACCAGTCAAACCTTGAAGATATCTTGGGAACGTGGACTATATAGCTTATAGAAATTGTAGATATACTAACTATATCTTGAATTCCAGATATATTAACATTTCTGCAAAAATAATTCTTCTACTATCTGATTTTCATTTGGTTCCATTGCAGTTTTAAGGTTCAATGAATTTAACATTTCTATATGATTGATCATGTAATCGTTGGATAGGGGATAAGAACAAAACACTCTTAACTCTAATCTCACTCTCTTTGACCATATAGAAACGTTGGATAGTGGATAAGAGGATACTATTTTGTAGCCTTGTTTAACATTATTCACACAGACAAAAAAAGACTGCTAAGCAATCCTCATCAAGCTGCTTGGTCGATTCACTGTTCTAAGTTATTCTCCTACAAACATTTCGAATCTACTAATCGTATTCGCGAACTACAAATACAAAATCCATTTAACTCTGCTGTCTCATCCTGTTCATGGAGCACTGTAAAGGAAGAGTAAGAAAAGAAGAACAAAAAAGAATACAAAAACAGAAGCAAGCTCTTCTTTATTTAAGTTCTTTCGCAATCTCTCGATCTGACTCAGGCAGAATTGTTTCATCCGTTAAGACGGAAGAATCACCTGCACTTCCATTCTGATTTTGTTTTGGTGCTTGTTCCTGGTTCTGGTCAATCATGGTTTGCATGTCCTGCATTCTCGTGCGGACAACACTGGTCACCAATACTGAAAACAAGTAAAAGACTTGTCACTATTGCACATACCTATGATCTCATGATCTATCCATAGAGAATATAGGAAATGGTGACACGAAACTATGGTAATTAGAATGACGGAACAGAAAAGAGTATCATACTAGCTGCAGTGCCGATAGTCCAAACCCAGAGGATCTTCAAGCCAGGACTCTTCTCTCTCCCCATTTCCCCTAGCATCATCACAAATTCATTCCAGAACTTTTAGCAGCACCAAACTAAAAACCCAATTATAACAAGGTTTGAAACTAAACAAGAAGAAGCACTCAATCTAGCTGGGGATTGTTTGTTCGAAACTAAACAAGGTTCACTTAGTAATCAACCATTGCGAAACAAGATCAATCTGCAGTAAGCTATAGGTGATCTAAACGAGTTTTGCAATAAACATCTTCCACCTAAAACTGAATGACTAAGATAATATAAACATAACCGAAGCCAGATTACGACAAATCTCGTATGAATGTAATCCCAACACATAAGAGCCTCAGAAACGAAACTGGTTACAACTAATCGCTGTTTCAAAACCCCTAATTTAAAGAAACCCTGAACCCTAAATCGAGAAACTGTAATGGGAGAATAAAAATTTACAAAATTGAAAACTGATTGCTACTCTCGTGAACTCCAAAAATGCTTACTGGGTTTGAGTAAATTGACATTAGCGATATTGAGCAAATGTGACAAGTTTTGGAACGGAAACAGATACATAGAAAGGATCAGGGAAATAGCTGAGAGAGAAAAAAAATATACCTTTTTCGATTTCAAAGAGAGACCCACAGAGCTTGAAAGCGATGGATATGTCCTCTCTCTCTCTCTCCTTTTCTTTATTCAGAGAGTGAAATGTCAAAGAAAGACTTTTTTTAGATTTCAAGTTCTTCTAACAAAAGACTCGAGAGGAGAGTGAGGAAGAAGAAGAATCGTGGTAACCGATCTGGTTTTAATAAAAATCGAACCGGAATTTTAAAACCGGTATATTTAATTTCGTAAAACCGAATTAAACCAACCTAACTCTTGATTAGTTGATTTCGTTGCACACTCTCCCACGATGCAAATTCTCATTACGTAATACGTACGTTAAACCAAAACCATCTATAAATCTCAAGCTAGCACAATTACACAATCACATCGATCCACATTGTTAAACATACTCTTACTTATGATAATATTTTGCCAAGACGAAGCCATAATATAATGCCCGCAAGCAACAACAATATGGAAACTATGTCCGGAAGCACCAAAACAAAAATGCATCCCACTAAATTCTTTTTTTTTTCATTCCTAAAACAATAGAATTAAATCAAGAATACAAAAAGAAAAACACAAAAATAAATAAATTATTTAACTCAAAGAACAAAAACCACCGCCTTTCATCATTTGTCTAAACTCTTGGTAGTTAACCCTACCATCACCATCAACATCCACTTGCTTTATCATCTTCTTACATTCGTCCAATGTCTTACCTTGTTTGAGCCCCAAGGAAGACAATACCGCCTTCAGTTCATCCACCGTTATAAACCCATCTCCATTCTGATCAAACACATTGAAAGCTTCCTTCATGTCCTCTTCTTCTTTGTCTTCCTCGTCCATTATCGTCTTGTAAAGCTCTCCAAACTCGTCTATGTCCACGCACCCGTCACCATTCACGTCGATCTTTTCGATCATCTGAGTCAACTCCTTGTCAGGAATGTATATCCCGAGGCTTCGTAGTGTCTCGCTCAGCTCTTTCCCCGTGATCGTCCCGTCCCCATTCTTGTCGAACATTTGGAACACGCGTTTTAGCTCTGTCGGATCCATCTCTTTTTTGAAATTTGTATGGCTACGTGTGGAGGAAGAAAAGGGAATGGTGAGGGCTCTGTGAAGCTGAGAAAGGGTTTCTCGGGAAGATCGTTTACGCTTTCCTCGCTTCTTTGGAGATCGATGAATCGCCCCGATAAGGGCAGGAATTAAGAAATCTAGATGGGAGTTGAAAGAGTCAAAGAGACATTATAGGGAGGAAGACGGAGATAGAAGATTTGTCTTTCTTTGATATCGTTAATCGGTAAAGGAAGAGGACATGTTGAGGGGTTTTTAAAAGGATACAACTCTATGACTTCTATGGAATCATATTAATTTGTTTATAGTATTACTACATTCTTAATTTTTGTTTTTTAATGGGAATTTAATTTAGTGTTACGTTTTCCCAAAAAAAAAAAAAAGCAAGAAACAGTACTCCGGGGAAAGTCGAGTCAACTTATCAAATAATTTATGCCATCTAATCGATTTGTGTATCTTTTGAAGATATAGATAACCAAAAATTTGTAACATATTTTATTTTAATTTTTCGGCAATGTACTGTGCGTTCGAGTTATCAGCTGCATGTCTCTCTTATGTGTTTAACAATAATGAACATCTTAATCAAAAATGCTTAGATACACCTACAATCACATATGATTCAGTTGGCTACAGAGTTAGGGTAGTTAATTAAGTTATCCAAAAAATAACAAGTACCGTGGATGTACATTCTTGAATCTGATGAGTGAGTTATTATGGAATTTTAAAAATCCCGTGAATAGGATATAATTTCATATATTCTGCTATTAACAACCAGTTATCATTTAGTATTAGCAAAACATATGATAACTGGATTGGAGGTAATCAAGAATAATTCAGTTACTCTTAAATGAGACAATTTTAAGAATCGATATCATATTTTTTTGTTTTTTTTTTTTCGTTTGTTAAAGACATATTTAAGAATCATAGATCTAAGATTGTAAATGGTTGGAAAGTAAGGAGTATGCTCTCCACCACAAGGAGATTGGTTGCACGTTTGGGTCAAAAAAAAATTTCACTTCATCAGTTTTAAACATTTCTATTTAGTAATTAGCTAAAAAACAAAATTAATTAGTACTAAATATCTATATATATTATTTGATTTAATATTTTATATATAAAAAAGACAGCCACAAAAAAAAAAACCAAAACCTGACGAAGTGGTGATCCACTATGGACAATGCACTTGTTCCTGCGGTCACTTAGAAAAACAAATTTTATGGGGCCAATCAAGATTATTGGAGTTGTAGGTTATCTCGATTCGTATGTTCCTCATGGTTTTGATCCGAGAATTGAAATCAAGCGGACGCGTCAATCTATACTAAATAAAAATAAGAACTATAAGTTCTCTACATAGAATTTTAAACAATCTATCGGAATTTGACATGTCATTCATTAATATTTTTTTAATTTCCATAATTTTTTATATTAAAATTTTTTTTAAACAACATATGAGGACTTAACATGTCATTCATTAATATTTTTTAAAATTTCTAGAATTCTCTATATTAAGAATTTTTAGAAAAAGGAAAATTTTAAATTTATAGAAATAAAAGAACTAATGTATTAAAAATTTCAATTCAACAATATGAATGGACACATAAAATTTAATAGTTTCTTAAGAAGTTCTTAATTTAATATTTTCTCAAAATTAATAATACAATATGTTTTAAGCAATTTTGTTTTACATCCATTGATGGAGATGCCCTTAGTGTACAAAAAAAGCGCATCTCTATTAGCATAAATAATAGTATAAGATTACAAGTTTTGATTTAGAATTTAGTACATTGTCTATAATCATTTTATTCTAAAATGCAATTTTTAATGTTTTTCTTCAGATTAATTCTTTTGATGGACATAAGAGTGATATATTTTTTTATAGTTAATATCTAATATTAAGTGATATATGTTTAACCATTATAAGACTGTTGTAAATATCTTTTCAAAACATAGTAATACTAATTTTCTGGAATTGTTAATATATTTCTAAAATATTAATAATATTATAATCTCTCTTATTAATTTCAATTTTTAAAGTTTTTTAATAAACTAACATTAATTTTTGTAGAAAATTTTATCAAACAACCATTGGAGAGAGAGAGAGTGGAGAGACGAACCAAAAAAGAAGGGATAAGATCTATAGTTAAAAAAGTATTTTATAAAGGTTGGAAATTTTTTAAAAAATAGTGCCCACACGCAGGATCGAACTACGGACCTTCAGTTTACAAGACTGACGCTCTACCACTGAGCTATACGGGCAATTGCAAACTAAACAGCAATTAAACAATATATTACGAATTAAAAATATCTCTAAAGCTTAAACGATGTCGTCTCTCCATTCTCATCATCTTCTTCTTTTATCCGAAACTTCATTTTTTCTTATTCCCTTTCTCAGACCCAAAAATTAGGGTTCAGTTTTATAGCAACAAGGCTCCGTCGTTGTATGTAGTCGGAAAGGTTAGTTCAATTGTCTTTAAAATCTTTGCTCAGTTCGATTCTTAAATTCGTGGGTCGTGTTCAAAATTTCGAATTGATCGATGCTAAAACCAAACCTAGCTAGCACGATTAGTTTTTTTTTTTTCAATTGATCGATGCACGAGTTCGTCGATCAGAAGCTAATCGTGCTAAAACCAAACCTAGCTAGCACGATTAGTTTTTTTTTCTTTCAAATGATCGATGCACGATTAGATGTTGTAATCGCTCTTCCATGATTGTTTCTTTGTTTGGTACTGAGTGTCATTTTCCTTATTTGTTTCCCCCAGACACGATCATCGCATCGCGATAGCTTTACACCCATTTTCGATATTTTTCTCTGCAGCTGAGAGGTAATACTTTGATCTCTATGCTTCGATTCGATTCGATTCTTCAATGCTTTAATTGATTTTGCTATTCATCTGGTTTGATTTTCATCTCTTTATAGAAAAACCTAGATTTAATTTCGCCGTGAATGTTTCTTTAGGAGTTCTGGTGCTTTGAATTTTACGAATCAACTTGATTATGTTGACGGATGTTGAATCAATACTTTGGTTTAGTGATGGCTACTCCGGAAGAAGTTGAGTATGACAAGTTTCGAGAGAGAGTTGAGCGTACTGTGTATATAGACGAGCTCACGCCTCTTGCCACAGTCCCCGTTGTTGAATCTGCTGTGAACCAGTTCGGAACGGTCAAGAGTGTCAGCTTCGTTCCAAACTTGTTGGGTCCAAAGGAGCTTCCAATTGGTGTCCTCGTTGAGATGGAGACCAAAGAGATGGCTGAGAATGTAATCGCTACTGTCACTCAGTTGCCTTTCATGGTTGCTGGAATGCCTAGGCCTGTGAGAGCTAGTCTTGCTCATCCTGACATGTTTCGTGATCGTCCCAAGAAGCCTGGTAGAAAGCTCCGTTTTCGCTGGATGAAACCTAGTGATCCTGATTTCGACAAGGCTGTTAAAATGAAGCGGCTTGTTCGTAAACATACCGCTGAATCTTCTTTTATGATCAAGGTACTCTTTTTGTTTCTTTCTGTGGCATGGGATCTCTGGATGCTGTTGATGAGTATTTTATTCTCTTGTTGTTGAGGAGAGGACTACGGTGCTCTTGTGAATGTGTTTTCTTGTTTTCTTGTTTTTTTCAGAAACAGCTCGAGGAGGCGGAGAAGCTGTCTAAACAGCAAGCTGAGACGACGATAACACATCATAAGAAGTATGATTTGTGTGAGAAACTCTTCCACGATGGCGTTGCCCAGAAACTGTCTGAACGTTTCCACATGAAATCTTTTCGCTAGAGAGGCACCAACTTTCCTAGAGATGTGGGTGCGTCTGATAGAATGTAACTAAGTACTAGTAAGTGACAAATGAAAGGGATGGTATTTTGCTATGGCCACTAGTTTGTGCAGAGTCTATATTCTGGTTGAGCTGACTTTGCTTTAGATGCTATGTGTTTAGCCTTTCTAACTCTTAATGAAGAAGGTTCCACACTGCTCATATATATGTGTCGTCTAGTCCACAGTTTCTACGAAGCTTCTTAGCTGTTTCAACTTTGATTTATATGTGAAGCAAAGTATAAGCGTGGAATGCTTTGTGCTTCAACGTAGATTAGTTACAGGGACTTTGGAACCTGTCTCTGTGATGAACTGTTTCTACTTTCCAGAGGACTATAGACAATGTTTTTAGTATATAACCTTGATCTTCTCCTACTCCTGATTCTCTAGCGAAACAATAGTTTAAGCTTTAGAGACATATTCTACTCTCTGTTCATCTGTTGTGTAGAATATACACCGTTTCTATGTTGGAGCAAGCAGTAAATTTCGGTTTAATCACGTAATGTTCTCATGAGCCAAACTAACCAAAACAAAAAGTTAAAAAAAAATCCAAACCGATGTAAAATCCATATATACATGACTGTCTAAGTCTTAAAAGTTCAATCAAAGATAATGATTGCAGAAAAAAGAAGAAGATAATAATGATATTTGCAATTCGAGCTAATCATTAAGAAAAGGAACAGTGGTCAAGATGACAAGAATCCTAGACTGATCACATAAGAACCGGTGGATCCAGACAGGATTATATCAGAAGGGGTAGATTGGTAGTTTTAAGAGGACTTCTGGACTGACACTTTCCGACATTAATGGCGGAAAGAGAGAGAGAGAGAGAACTTTTGAAAGGATTGATTTTTAATAAATTTTATGAGATTGAAATAAATTAATGATAAAAAGACGAGAGAGAGAAGAGCGATGCCACCTCTGAGCGGTTTGCCTTCTTCTCCCCTCGCAGCTGCCTCTCTGGCTTTTACCATCTCCCTGGTAATTTCTTTTTTCCCCCCTTCATCTCTATCTCTTATCTCTTTTTTTTTCTTCTTTCGTCTTCTGATTAATTCGAGATTGGCTTTTCGTAATTTTTCTCTAAATTTTGATTCCTTTTTCTCTCCTCTCTCTTGGATCGCATAATCTGAATTTCTCACCTTTTTGTTTTGTTTCCCCCCTTTCTTTTGGTTGGGTTTTCAGGGTGCTCCGGATTGCGATCTCGGTAGCTAGATACTGAGTTTATAGGGATTCCCATCAAATCCTGCTGCTGCTGGGTACAATTTGTTCTTTCTTTCTTGTTGTTGTTGTTGTCTTCAATGAATGAAGAATTGTGTTGCTTTCTAAGTTTATTTTCAAATAATATGGTATGGGGATTTTGCAGGGGGAGGGGATTTGAGGCGGAGAAGAAAATGGGGGTTATGTCCAGACGGGTTTTACCCGCCTGTGGTAACCTCTGTTTCTTCTGTCCTTCTTTGAGGGCAAGGTCTAGGCATCCCGTTAAACGCTACAAGAAAATGCTCGCTGAAATCTTCCCTCGTAATCAGGTCTCTTCATCATCTCTTTCATATCTTGTTTTCAGGGATTCTACTTACCTTTATTGACATGGCATACGGCTACTCTTACAAGCTTCAATGTTATTTTTCCCATCTTGTGATTTGGCAGGAAGCTGAACCAAATGATAGAAAAATTGGCAAGCTTTGTGAGTATGCCTCAAGGAATCCTTTACGAATCCCAAAGGTTTTTGCATTTTTCCCCTTTTGAGAATTTTCTTATCATGCTTCTCTCCATTTTTTTCTCATGTGTTGCATTATTCTCTTTTGACAGATTACAGAGTACCTTGAGCAAAAATGTTACAAAGAATTGCGGAATGGAAATATTGGATCAGTTAAAGTTGTCTTATGCATTTATAAGAAACTGCTTTCTTCATGTAAAGAGCAGATGTAAGTCATAGTTTCTTCGTGATAAACGCGGCTTGACATTATCTGGTTACTTATAATTAGTATATTATCGTTCGCTTTTGTTAAATTAGACCTTCAGAAATAATAATGCTTGAGTTTTCGCTGATACTATCAACTTTTCTTGTAGGCCTCTATTTTCTTGTAGTTTGCTAAGCATTGTCCGAACTCTTTTGGAGCAAACACGAGAGGAAGAAGTTCAGATCTTGGGTTGCAATACCCTTGTTGACTTTATAAGTTTACAGGTACATTTTAGCATTTTTTGAGGCATGGTTACATGTCTCTTCGCATGCTACTTGTTCAGCTAGCACTACATATGGTAACCCATTTGTTTATACACAGACTGAGAATTCCCACATGTTCAACTTAGAAGGTCTAATCCCTAAACTGTGTCAACTTGCTCAAGAAGTGGGGGATGATGAAAGATCACTCCAATTATGTTCAGCAGCAATGCAGGCTTTGGCGTTCATGGTAATGCTATTCTTTGTCTTTACTTTTCTTTTGTTTGACTGACAGCAAACATGCCCTTCAGATATACATTCCTTACACAAAACATATCCTAAGATTTATGGATATGTGCAACATGTTACGGGGTATTTTATATTTACTTGAACTTGTAATTTTGATCTGAAAGCTGTTAACGGAAGCCCTTGTTGATGAGTCTTTTTTGTTCAAGAAAGCATTTTACTAGTCCTTATTCAGCTAGTCTAGAATTCATTGTCAACTTGTTTAGTTTTACTAGTTAGTTTCACATTAACTGAAATCCTATTTTACCTTTGACCTTCATCCTAGAGCTGCATCTTATGTGGTGTAAAGTCCACACCTGTTTCTACTTGGAGCTTTCGCTACTAATTAATAGTAATTGCTAGGTATCTTTCATTGGTGAGCATTCCCAACTATCAATAGACTTGGATAAGGTGAGTCATCGGACACTTCAACTTCTGCTGGTCATGGTTTATAGATATACAAGTGCTGGTGCGTTGTAGTTAGATTGTGATCCTTTTTTCATCTTGAATTAGATTATTTCTGTGATTCTGGAGAATTATATGGATTTGGAGAAGGGCCAAGAAGACATCAAAGAAGTTGGTCAAATTTCAGAAACGAAGATTCCCAACCTGAGTAAAACGGTTTCCTTCAAACCTAATCCGGTGACTGACTATAAGTTGGAAAACATGTAAAGCTTCTCCTTAAAGATTTATTCACTAGTTTTTACAACCACTGGAAATGCATCGTCTATATGTTATTTAATTTATTCATCAAATCCATTCAGGGACATTTCGAAGAGCCCCTCATACTGGTCTATGGTTTGCCTTTGCAATATAGCCAAATTAGCAAAGGAAACTACAACTGTTCGTCGGGTTCTGGAACCGCTTTTGACTGCTTTTGACAGTGGAGATTACTGGAACCCTCAGAAGGGAGTTGCATCTTCTGTTTTATTGTTTCTGCAGTCTCGTCTGGAAGAATCAGGTTAGATGATATACTGAATTTGCTATCTTTCCTGACATTACAGTATACCTCTAACTTGTCTATGTGGTAACGGACTAAAGAAGTATTCATGCAGGAGAGAATTGTCATGTGTTGGTATCTTCTTTGATCAAGCACTTGGATCATAAAAATGTAATGAAGCAACAAGGTCTTCAAATTAACATGGTTAATGTAGCTACATGCCTTGTGCTACATGCTAAGCAGCAGGCTTCAGGCGCGATGACTGCTGTAATAGCGGACGTGATTAAGCAGTTGCGGAAATGCCTGCAAAATGAAGCTGAATCAGATGTGTCTGCTGATGAAACAAAGCAGAACTCAGACCTCCAGCATGCGTTAGAAAATTGCATGGCAGAGCTCTCAAATAAGGTCAGTTGAATTGGTTTCTGTTCCTTTGAGTTTTGATCTGATCTTAACCACAAGTATTGCTTGTATCGTCATGTGTATTATATGTCTTAATACACCAGATATTAAAATTTACAAATTTGTCAACAGTCGAACAAGGCTTCAAGTCTACTCGTACTTCAGATTATATGATTTGCTTGTATGAAAATATTAAACTGTGGAGGAAAATACACTAGATAAACAGCACTAGCCTTGTATATTAGGAATCATAACTGTCCTAATTAAGTCTGTTCTTACCTAGTCAAGGTGTTAGTAGATAGCCAGTGATTATGAGTTCCATGTTCAGCTGTCAGTATCCATTATGGTGTCATTGCATAGTAATGGACTTCTTGTTATGGTGTCAAAACCAATATGATATGTAGTGTGCTAAGAGCCTAAAACTAATTCAATACCCCATACTGTATATCACATTAGACTTTCGAAACCATGCAGGTTCTACTTATCTTATGTAATAGATTATATCTTCTTTCAGTATGTGGTTTTAGTCTACCTTGAGTCCTGAAACTCCTTGTGGTAGCCAGCGCAATTTGTGGAATATTGTTGTTTTCCCTCCCGTCTGCATGTTTATACAAACCCCATATATTTGCTAATTATTTGTTTTGCTTTTTAAGGTTGGGGATGCCGGGCCCATTCTTGATATGTTGGCAGTGGTTCTTGAGACGATATCCACTAATGTCGTGCTTTCTAGAACCACAGCATCAGCCGTTCTCAGAGCTGCACATATAGTATCCGTGGTCCCAAATGTTTCTTACCACAAGAAAGTAATTGAATATTTTACTGCAACTTTTGTTTTGTATTTGACTACCGGTAGTTATTCTGTTCTAACAGATTTACTTGGCCTGTCCCAGGTATTTCCGGATGCCTTGTTTCACCAACTGCTCCTTGCGATGTCCCATGCCGATTGTAAGACTAGATTCGAGGCACACAATATTTTCTCCGTTGTGCTTCTTCGAAATCTTCGTTTGCCTTGGTCATATCCACAAAAGGAAACCTCAGAAGTTGTTCCTGGCATACTGTCAGTTGATGGAACCTGTACTGTAAGGAACCAGAATATTAGTTTACAGGAGGAAGAGAAAGAAAAAGTTGAGAACTCCTTAAATGGTGAACTGCGTAAAGATGTAAACCACACCAGTCAACAGTTTAGTTGTCAGTCTTTGGATAACTTAATGGATGTAGATGATGGTATTAAGGTATTAATTTTCTAAACCTACGTTTCTTTGCGCTCCTTCCCACCCTCCAATTATAATAGTTGTCACTTTCTTATCGATTTGAATGTATTTACTAAGCTAACTATAGTGAGATTTCATGCTGTTACAGTCATTATGTTCGCTGCGGCTGAGTAGTCACCAAGTGAACATGCTTCTTTCATCCATATGGATCCAAGCAACTTCTACCGAGAATGCCCCTGAAAATTTTGAAGCCATGGCCAGCACGTTTCAAATCACCTTACTGTTTTCATTGGCAAAGGTTAGTCGATGCATCTTATGTACAGCAAAAAAGGACCATAAATCGTGTTTACAGCGTACTCTAGCTTTAATGTAATGTATTTAAAGCTTTAGGTATACCATCATACCAAAGGGTGATGGAATGCTGGTATTCTTTCATACTTATGATAGTGTAATGTATTACAAAGTTCTAGATATACCACCATACTTCTGGACATCTTGAGTTTTTCAGATTCAACACTCTGTTTTTGAAACTAGATTTAATGGGAGGGTCATCTGATTTTGTGAAATTTTCTATGATTTTGTGTTTGCAAAGCAGAGATCAAATCACATGGCTCTGGTGCGGTGTTTTCAGCTGGCATTCTCTCTTCGAAATCTCTCATTGAGTCAAGATGGTAAGTTAAAGACTGTGGTTAATGCTTTTCCCGTCCATTAAGAAAATTACCTACTTTGTTCGCTAGGATATTACATAGTTCCATTATAGTATGCCATGCCATTTTTGTTGATTTGCGATGTGATTTTGATAGTGGGGAATATTATAATACATAGTCTCTCGCCTTCATACTGTGAACCTATAAAGAGTAAACTCAACTGTCCTGAACTGCCCATTCTGTTAAGATTATTTCTGACATAGATTTCTGGTATAATTCTGAAGGTGGTATGCAGCTTTCTCGTAGAAGATCTATATTCACATTTGCATCATATATGCTCATTTTTGGTGCCAAGATTTCCAATATTCTGGAGATAGTTCCAATTGTCAAAGAATCTTTAACTACCCAAATGGTGAGCTTTGTGTATAACTGCATCCGTTTGTTTCGTGTTATCTAAATCTCTTATTTTTAATTTGTATGTGCAATTCGTCATGTCCTAAATAGGTTGATCCTTATCTTGTGATGGAAGAAGATATGAGACTGCGTGCGGTATGTTCTGGATTTCCACAAGAAGAAGCATATGGATCTGACAAAGATGATAGTGCTGCTCTCAATTCTTCAGTGATTGTCGCAGATGATAGACGTCTGAAGGAAATCGTGATTACCCATTTTATATCGAAATTTCAGACATTATCAGAGGTACTTATCTAGTTTAAAATTATTAAATGATGTAATTCAAGATAGTCCGATTATTTAGAACAGAGAGAGTTTTTGACCTTATATCCAACGCATCAGATGAAGCTGTCCTAAACAGAAGAATAACTATGAGTTTAGCTCCAGGTTTTTTATCAGTCAAAATATTAGCCTGTTACATTATGTGGTGGGTATATGTAGGCATAATCAAACAAAATAAAGTAGGATAAACCGCTGGATCATTTCATGCTATAACTTCACTCGTTTGTTCTGATTTCCTTTTCTATGTTTAATGCTCTTAGGAGGAGCAATCAATTTTGAGAAAGGAAATTCAGTCAGAGTTTTGCCGAGATGATGCACATCCGCTTGGTGGACAATTGTTCACGGATACACCAGGACCTAGTTCTCCTCTTAATCAAATAGAACTTCCAGCTTTTGAAGAGGTATAATGCTTTTAGGAGAAACTTGCTTTAGGAATCATTCTCATTGCATTTTGATGGATCTTTCAGGTTGAGCTTTCAGAAATAGCGGCATTTGAAGGAATTTCCCCGGGGGCTAGTGGGAGTCAGTCTGGCCACAGAACATCATTGTCCGCAAACACTAACCCAGTAGATGTTCTGAGTGTCAACGAGTTGTTAGAATCGGTAATAGTTGCACTCAATATTTAGTAATAGTTATTATTGGTCTTTACCATGGCCTCCTTTTTAATGCAATTTTTTTCATTAATGATGTTTAGGTATCAGAAACTGCTCGGCAAGTTGCAAGTCTCCCTGTTTCCTCCATTCCTGTACCTTATGACCAAATGATGAATCAGTGCGAAGCTCTTGTGACGGGTAAGCAGCAAAAGATGTCTGTGCTTCGAAGTTTCAAACCCGAAGCAACCAAAGCTATAACTTTCTCAGAAGACGAAGAAAAGGAGGAACAATTTCTTCTCAAGGAGGTGAGACTTTGTTCTCTGTTTATATTGACAGTATTAAGTGTTAATGTGTCATCCCATCAACGTCAAATATCAGTTTGGTGTTGATTTTGTTTTTGTTTTGTCGTGTGTTGCAGACAGAAGAAGCTGGTGAAGATGATCAGAAGGCAATGATTGTGGCTGATGTTCAACCTCAAGACCAGCTTGGATTCTTCTCACAGGAAGTTCCACAAAATTCTTTTCGGTTACCGCCTTCCAGCCCTTACGATAAGTTCTTGAAAGCAGCTGGGTGTTGAACCCGGTACATTCTTTAAATCTTGCATATATATATAGACACACACACAGCATAATATAAATATATATATTATCACGTGTAAAATCTGCTGCTTGGTATATTCTTAGTCAACCCTTGGCTGTTTCTGGAAGGCAACTATGATTGATTCATTCCATTTATCCAATGTGAAAAAGATGTAATAGTAATACTCATCAAGGAAGCAATTGTTTAAATCTGATCGACCTGTTGTTGAAGAGCAGAAGCAGCAAAGAGTCGTGCAGAAACTCGAATTGTCTTTTTGTTTTATTTTGGGTGAATGATCAATTGATTTTGAAGTGTTGGTTGATTGTTTCATATGTCTGTGAGCTGCGTGTGTTTTGTTCTATGTGGTCTTCTGGTGGTTTTAGACTGGGTTCAGGTTCTTGGTCAGTCAAAAGTGTGTGTGCCTGGGTTTGCTCTGAGAATGACAAACTTGGATGGATTGTTGATGCCTTTATGTGATAATGGAATAAAATGAGTTGCAAAGTAGTTTTTGATGGTGAATAATAAATAAACTTAGTTGGTCTTTGAGCAGCTTGCATATCAAGGGGCACACAGGACTGAAGGAAAAGAACAAAGTAGATAATTCCAAAAGAGTCTTGTACAAACATGCTTTAATTAACAAAGTACATGCAGCTTCTTTTGTTCTGCTGGAGTGCTCGAAACGAAATCCAAACGTCATCATATAGCCGTTATAGGGTTCTTCAAAGTTTCTTACGTCTCAAAAAGTCAAAGAAACAGTCCTATCAATTGGATCAATCAAACCAAATAAATACAGACCTAAGAATGAAACTCCCCATCATAATACCCTCGAAAGAGAGACACAGTACATACCTACAACAGGGTGAAGCCCATATTAGTATATTACAATAATATTGGCGCCTTTCCGAATTTTCACTATTAACAAAAAATTAATAAAATAAAAAAGACACGAACTTTAGATGATCTTCTTCTTGGGTCCTTCTCTTTTCTTACAAGAGAGAGAAGAGAGCTGACACATTTCTAAATTTTCCAACTCATCTCTTCTTCTCTCATTACCAAAAACGGTAATTTCAGAACAAATCTAGGGTTTTCCATTCCCGGTAAAGATCCACACTTTAACACTACCATTACTAAAAAAAAATCTCAACTTTTTTTGTTTGCTTCTTCTCCTTCTTTGCTCCTTGAATCTATATTCTTAGGGCGTCTTCTTCCTCTGCAATTTCATCTTTTCGCTTCAATGGAGGAGGTGGATTGCACTTTACCAGTCACAAAGACCACTACGGAACCCTCAGATGCTTGTACCACTGAGGACGCCATTCGAGCTTTATTCGTTTACTTAGTCGACCCTTTGCTTCCATTCAAATCATTTGATGTCCCTTCCAAGCCCCTCCGCGAATCTGTCGCCAAACAGGTCATTTCTTAAACTTCCCTCAGTCTCTCTCTCTAATTAGGTTTTCTCGATTTATAGCTCTAGTTAAGACATCAATGCCTTCTCTGTTTTGTTAATTCAGGTTCATGCTGTTGTGTTGCTCTTCAATTATTACCACAGGAGAGACAACCCTCATCTTGAATGTTTGTCTTTTGAGTCGTTCAGTAGCTTAGCTACGGATATGAGACCTGCTCTGCTGCTGCATTTGAAGGAGGATTCTTCTGGGAGAGATGGTGATTTGGACCATACCGTTTTGCTGGAGAAGGTTATTAAAGATGCTTGTAGTTTATCCATGAGCTTAGATGCGTCTTCAGATCTTCTTGTCTTGAACAAGTTCCCTATAAGGACAGTTGCGGTTCTACTAGTTGACTCAGAGAAGAAGAACTGTTATCTTAAACACAGCTCCATCACGCAAGGTGTGTGGTCACTACTTGAAAACCCCATTATAGCAGATCAGAAACAAGAGGTCGTCTTTCAAAAAGTTGCATTTGCTGCTGTTAAGGAGGCCACAGGTTTGTTTGAAAGACTGATCATTTGGGATTCTATATATGTAATAATAGCATTCTTTCTGTATGTTAGTTACTTAACAATTTCGAATCTTTTTCAGGTGTTAATCACAAGGACATTGTGATATTGGAGAGGCATCTGGTATGCTCCTTGAGTGAAGAGAAGACTGCAGTCCGCTTTTACATAATGAAGTGTACTTCACAAGACAAGTTTTCTGGAGAAAATCCCGTTGAAGAAATGCTTAGTTGGTAAGTTGATTTGCATCAAAAGGAAATGCCTTAGCTGCAATAGTTATGACAAGTCAAAGGACCTTATATTCAACTAAAGATTGACTCACAAATGTTGGCAAGATGGTCTTTCAGATGTTAATCTTGAACTCACATTAGTTGAATGATTGACATTCCTAATCAGCTTATTTTGCTCTTCTCTATGTAAATAGTATGCAGGGTCCTTTGTTTGAGAAGAGCTTCTCCGAATGGTCTACAAATTCCAGAGTGGAATACTTTCATGTTCTTCCATATGCCAGCCTCATACAAGATTGGTTTTCCAGGTTTAATTGAATCCCTAAGTTGGAATACTTTCATGTTCTTCCCAAGTTGTTATTCCTTACATTACTTTTGAGTTAGTTTGGTACATTTTCTTGTTTAGGGGATAGCAATGTAAGTTGATTCTGTTTTTTTTTTCAGGCGAGGAGATACTGAATCTTTGATAGAGAAAGAATCAGAAGCTGTATGTGATGACAGAGAAAGCAATGGCAACGAAGATGCAACCAATGAGTTGGAACTTTCTGACATTTTTGGAAGAGGAGGAAATGCTGCTTCTAGAAGGCGTAATGAAATTAAAGTATGCACTGGTAATGATACTTGTATGGTTGTGTTAAGGAAAATAGTAGTACGAAGCAACTTACTAATTTAAATTGCAGGCCAAAAAAGTTGCCGCTCTACTTAGCAATCCTAAAGCTAGAAGAAAAGCTACTCCGGGGATACATAATCGATACTTCAAAGGAAGTATGAAATCTTATGTCGATACTTCAAATGGAGGGAAAGGTGGTTTGGAGGTAGAGTCTGAATTCTACTACACTAGCAATTAAATATTCTCAATTCTATCTTCAAGTATCCATTATCACCCTTTTGTAAATGCAGGTTGCATCTGATCAAAATGATCACAAAGAAAGAGGTATCCAGAGGAAGAAAGCTGTTACTGACAGATTTAATAGCATTCATAAGCTTCATGTAGCTCCTGTTTCTGCTCATAACTCTAACCAAAACCTTGAGGACCTACAGACGTCTCTTCTTTCTAGAGCTACATCACTATCCGAAACTGCATTGAAAGTTCTTCTTTGCAAACGAGATAAACTGGTAATTACAATTTGATCATAGATATATATATACACAATACAGCAAAAAAAACTGATTGGCAATATCATAGGTCCTTATTTTTTCACTAAGAGCTGCTCTCTTTTTCTCTGGCTGCAGACTCGTCAACAGCGGTACGTAGAAGACGAGATTGCTAAATGCGATAAACGCATCCAGAACATCAAAGGTATGTATATACTAATATACATGTATATTTCCTTTCTGCCACAGCTTTTGTTTTTATATGAACCTGAGTGCTTCTCGTGGGTGTTATTAGGTGATTGGGAGCTGCAATTAGAAACAATACTCGAGTGCTGTAACGAGACATACCCAAGCCGCACCCTTCAAGAATCTTCTGACAAGTCAGCATGCCAAAGCAACAAGAGGCTGAAGCTCTCTGAATCTCTTCCTACTACTAAAAGTCTGTGTCAGGTTAGTTTATGGTAACTTTGATCATTTCATGTTCGAAGAAATATGATTCATTGCCCCTTAACTATTGCAGAGACTCGACGATATCTGTCTCATGAATAACTGGGTACTACCAAACTATCGTGTGTCTCCATCAGATGGTAAAGTTTTGAGATCATATGCTAAATTTGTAGTTTAGCTCCTTTACTCAACTCAAAATATTCATGTTGATGTTGTTGCTTTGTCCAAAAAGGTGGGTATGAAGCTGAAGTAAGAATCAAGGGGAATCATGTCGCATATACAGTACATGGAGAGGAAAAGTCTGATGCTGAGGAAGCTAGGGAATCTGCGGCAGCTTGCTTGCTAACTAAGTTACAAAACACAACAGCCAACTTGTCATGACTGAGTGAGATCCAAGAGCAACTCAGAACCCAAACTAACTTCCATCATGAGTAGAAAAGTCTGTATAAAACCATTGCAAGATGCCAAGATTTGTACCGACTCCATTCCACTGTTCAAACTTCTAGATATATTTCAAGATACAAAAGGTATTAACTGATGCAATAACTTGAGTAGACCGAGCACCAAACCCAGAGTTATGTTATAAATATTCATCAGTTCATACTTAGACTTTGTAATCAGAATTTGTTTTCACTATCAAACAATCCAAGAAACTGAACATAAGCATACTCATGTCAAACTATTCGTCCAATCATAGTAGAGAATCAAAAACAGTAAACTTACTAATAATAGAGGAAAGGTGTAAGATCTATCAAATCGTAGAAAGCCCCTAAAAATGATAATAGAACCTCCAAGAAGTTAACTTGACGCAAAGAACCTATAGAATCGCCTCAACTTAGATGGCTGTACAAAAAGTAGATCAAACTCTACGGAGACAAGAAGATTAGCAGAAACAGAGAGCATTGGAAGAGGTACTCTGTCTCATTGTGAGGGAGGAACAAGAGCAAAACAGAGGACTCCACGGCATCTGAAAGACCAGAGACTGATGTAGTCGCCGTGTTTGAATCCATTAGCCTTAACGACGTCGTCCCACCCACAAACCAAACTGTAATCCCAGCTTCCGTTCTTCATATCACATTTCTTTAAAATCACACCCCAAATTTTAGTCCTTTGATCCACCAGAAGCGCTCCCACTCCGATCTTCTCATCTTTGTTGATGTCTTCTTCTATGATCCTCGATTCTACAGCCGTCAAGAAGTCGTTTCTGATAAGGTTGAATGGTATAGAGAGACGGCTCTTCTTCTGCTTGACATCAGCTACGATCAGAGTCTTCTCACAGATGAGTTTGGGGTCTTCTCCGTTCATGTCTCTTATCACCTGAATAAGCCACCTTGGAGTTCTTGAAAAAAGAGTAACCTCCTTTGATTTCTTGAATCCACTACTACTACTACGACTCCGCTGAGACATCGCATGGCTCATGGAGCTTGTGGGATTAGTTAGGCACGAAGATGGAGACGATTGGACTAAGCGTGAAGAAGAAGCAGAAGCCCCATTAAGGTTTTCAAAGTTCGGTTGTGAGTATCTTAGCGCAGACCTTATCTTTCTTGGGACATGATCGAAGAAGCTCTTCTTCTTGCTCTCTTCGTCTTCTTCTTCAGAGACAATCTTGGCCTTTCCTTTTCTTTCGCGTTGTTCTTCATCATACACCATAGCCGCTGCATCCGCCAGTACATGAAGGTTCTCCCACATCTTCTTTGTCTCAGCCGCGTCGTTTGTAGTCATTGTGATATCGGAACCCAAACTTGTGTTCAGAGAGCGAGAAGCGTGAGGAAGAAAGATTGTTAGAGAGAATGAGAATATGAATGAAAGAGTACTGAAATAATCGTTGATTAATAATCACTGACTATAAATCTTTTATATTTTCTCTTCTTGAAAGCATTACTCTTATTTAAAGTGTGTGACTAAAGCAGACCACGCACCAAAAACAGATTCATGTTAAAATATACGTCAATTCATACTTAGACTATAGATCATAAACAACTTAGTTATTAATATTTGCTTTTTGTTTTGTTCTTAATTATGTCTCCTCATTAAGAAGCTATTTTAACTTATTTGGAAGATAAAAGAAAGACTTGTTTTCTTAATTGGAGAAAGGTTTAGGGTTTACAATACGTACTTTCCAGTAGCCTCCCATCAGTATTCAGATTAGATCAAGGGTACTATCAGACGATCACATAAGCATATATCAGTAATAGAAGAGAAAAAAATCCCAACAAAGTGTAAGATGGATCAAATCGTATTAAAAACCCTAACTTTGCTAGTTACTTGAACGAAAAACCTCCAGCATCGCTTGAATTTAGAATTTTACAATCAAGTTATGATGACCTCAATCAACAGAAACACAAGAAAGAAACTTGTTAGAGAAAAAGAGGAAGAGGAACAAGAACAAGGGCAAAGCAGAGGACTCCATGGCTCCTGAACGACCAAACAACGATGTTGTCTTCGACTTTCAATTCATTAGCAATGACGATGTCGTTCCAACCACAATCCAAATAGTAACCCCAGCTTTTCTTTCCTGA
This sequence comes from Camelina sativa, assembly GCF_000633955.1. NCBI lineage: Eukaryota > Viridiplantae > Streptophyta > Magnoliopsida > Brassicales > Brassicaceae > Camelina > Camelina sativa. The sequence goes on along the minus strand of NC_025701.1, from coordinate 2,368,014 downwards.
AGACGTCATCATCTCCGACCTCTTTAAAACCACGCCCCACTTTACAGACCTTGGATCGAAGAGAATCGCTCCCACTCCGTCCTTCTCACCGTCGTCGATGTCCATGTCTTCTTCTTCTACGATACTCTTCTCCGCAGGCGTCAAGAATTCGTTTCTGATGAATTGGTTGAAAGGCATTAAGAAACGGCTCTGTTGTGGGTTGAGATCAGATGGTAACAGAGGCTTCTGAAAGATCAGTGTCGGGTCTTGTGCGTTCATGTCTCTCATCACGTGAACAAGCCACCGCGGCATCTCTCTCCGTGAAAAAGCAACCCTAGGTTTCTTATTGAATCCCCGATGAATACCCCACCTCTGTGACAGCCCACATCTCTCAGGGATTGTTCTATCCGTCAAGCAAGAATACGGAGACGATCGGTAAGTAGGGTTTGGTGGTCTTCTCATCATAGCCATGTAGTTTTCATAGTTCAAAGAAGAACAAGGCGATGAAGAAGAAGCCCCATTAGGATTTTCAAAGTCTGGTGTTGGGAATCTTAGGGTAGGCCTTATCTTTCTTGGAACATGAACGAAGCATCTCTTCTCTTCGCTCTTCTTCTCGCTCTCTTCTTCGTATTCCTTGGAGACGATCACGATCTTGGCTTTTCCTTTTCTTTTGCGTTGTTCTTCATCGGACAACTTAGCCGTCGCGACATCCGCCAACACCGTCTTCTTCTCATCGTCGTTTGTCATCATTGTGATCGGGAACCCTAACTCGAGATCAAAAAGCGAGATGCGTGAGAAAGAAGTAAACTTTAGAGAGAAAGAGAGAACGAGAATATGACTTGACTGAGAATGAGAGTGCCCTGTTGTGTTAGACGTTCAACAGTAAATCGTTCTGATAAACTTCTTTTTTTTTTTCCTTTTTCCATTCAGGTTAGTAGACCCTTTAATTAATGCAATTCCAATTTCCTTTTCTCTTTAGTTAATTTTCCCAATTTATATAGTTTTACTTTTTTTACTTTTATATCAGTTTAGGCGAAAATCAGTAAGATAATTACTGCAGCGAATCGCCTAATTTTGGGTTGGGTCAAGCTATTGCTATAGTTGGGCTTAAGTCCATGATTTTAGTAGGCCCATTAAAGTGATTCAGTGTAAGCTACAAAAGATATTTTAGAAAATCTTCGTACACATGTCACATCTGTTTGCTATGGTCTATGTGTATGATTTTTTATCGTGAGCTCTATTTGATTTTTGTAAGTGTCTTTGTAATTAGGTTTTTTGATTAAACAGAAAAAAGTCGTAATGCGTTGGAACAAATGATCCTTCTGCATTCTGTCTTCACATGAGTAGAAAACTTGTTAAGGCTACAGAAACAACCCCTCTCGTTTCGATTGATCAAACAGAATGTGCCAACATACTAAGACCATGAGTGTTACGTGAAACCTCGTTTCCAAAATCATACAATCTCTCATACGAACAGAATATGGTGACCACCATTGAACGAGAAAGCTACAAACGACTTAGTTTGTGTTTCAGTGAGTCAACAACATCCAAACTTCCTACCAAAAACCCTAAACAAAACCCTAATAGTCCCCCAAAAAAACCCTCTTTTTTACTTATTTACAGAATCAACAACAGAGCTAGTCGGAGGAACAAGTGCAAAACAGAGGATTTCACCGGACCTGAAAGACCAAAGACTGATTTTGTCGCCTTGTTTCAATCCATTAGTCTCAACGACGTTGCTCCATTCACCACGCAACACAAAACTCCAGTAGCTGCTCCCTGAACTAGTCGTCATAAACCATTGTTTGAAACCCACGTTCCACTTTTTCGTTCGTTGATCCACAAGAAACGCTCCCACACACATATTCCCTTCGTTAGTGATGTCGTCGTCATCAATCATTCTGGCCTCGTCAAGCGTCAAGAAATCGTTTTGGATTACGTTATTGATAGGGATTGAGAGACGGTTTTGGCGTGGATCAACGTCGTTCAAGTCCAGAGTCTTCTCTATGATTAGTTTCGGATCATGAGTTCCTTCCATGCGACTCATCACCTGAACAAGCCATTCCGGCGGTGTGTTCTTTATCGTTTGCGGAGGGACGTATTCGTAAGTAGTCCTTCTTCTTCTGGGGACGTTACTCAAGATTCCCATCAATATCACGTCTTTATCTTCTGGGACAGTAGTCTTGGGGTTTTCTTGTTTATCCGCCGGTAAATGCAGAGGCAAACTCATCTTCTCCTAGGCAGGGTGAGAAGTTGCTTTAGCGTAGAGAAGAGTAGCACAAGAGTTGCAAAATCTAAAATAAACGATTTGAGAGGGAGAGGGAGAGAGAGAGAGGTTGAGAAAATGGTGAGAAGAAAGACTATCTTGCCGTCACTAAAATATCGTTCATCCTTTGTTTCTTTTATGGCTCTTGAGCCTGTTTTTAGATTCAAAGGTGAAAGTTCGACTTTACAAGAGGATCCTACTGATAAACTACTTTTTGGTCTTGGTCACTTTTCAGTCAAAGAAAAATCCGGATCTTAAAAAAAAAAAACAAGAAAAAACAAAAAAAATCTTTTGCTTCTTTCATTCCTTTTTTTTCTTTTTTTGGGGCAAATCTAACCTATCGACCGATATGAGAAAGTTTTAAGCCTCAGAAATTCGCCTCATGCTGAGCGAATTCCGACAAAAATCTCAAAATTGAATGCTTAGGGTTGTTGTCATCATCACGAAGCCCTTTGTCCAAAGTCTCAAGAACACCCTTCATGATTCGAGTGTAAAGCCTCTCCATCTGCGGAATGTTGTACTTGTCAGTGCGCTCCATGAGTAGTACCTTTACAGTTTCTATTCGCCTTGATATATCTTCATCCGGCTGAGCAGAATCTCGGGAACAATCACCACTTACTTCTTCCCCAGGACCCTCCTCTTTTCTTGGCTGCTCGCTTTGGTCTTCTTTATCACCATCTGCTGAAGGAGCTGATGAATTTGAGTTGGTCGCTTCCTGACATGGCATTTCTTGGTCTGAATCTTGGTGTTGTACTCTGTCTGCAGCTGAATCTGTTCATCACAAAGTAAACACACACCACGAGCATTGAGAAGTCTCATTACATTACCAAGAGTTTTTCTACATCTACGAATCCGAGATCACAGGAAGTCGAAAGTTTCAGGGAAAGCAAAACCATGGACACTTCACACATAAAACGAGGAACCAAATCAGTGATTGCAGTAGCATTACCTGTACAGACAGTATCCACGGTTTTCTTGGGCTTTTTAAGACCTTCATAATCTCGATCTAAATTAATCTCTGGCTGCACATTCCGAAGTCGGGCACTGGTTCTAGTAACAGTTCCCATCTGCACAACAGGAGCTAAACCAAGGATAGATCCACCCAAATCATCTGGTATCTGTGAAGGACCACCTTCAGCGGCAATCTTATCACAATATGTTAGCAGTGCTGGGTCCATCTGTGACAGCATCCCATGCACCTGAAACATAATGATAACTATGGCTTCAGAGAACAGCTTTTGGACGATGATAGACTTGCAGCAATTTTTATGGAATATTATTTATCCAGTTTAAGAGACTTGGAAACATACTACATCTCGAAGCTCATTGGCTCGACTGACAATTCTTGCTCCAGCATAATCATCTCCATTGTAAGCCTGGATAATATAACCAAAAAAGTTAAGTCAGCCACCATCAAAACATACTTCATAAGAGTCTAATTCCTTAGCATAAATTTAGAAACAACATTCTGTTTGAGAAAACAGCTATATTCCCTCAAATATATCAAATGAAATGGATAATAAGGACAATGTCGACACCACTCAACTCTAATCCAACACCAATAGGTGGGACTCTCTATCCATAACTTTGCTAATGCAGTGACCATATTTTATGAATTACAAAGGTTCTATCACCATGGAAAAGAGATATGTTGTAAAATAGGCGTGCACCTTGGCATTTCTCACAATGAGATCAACATCTTGCAAGAACGGTGAACATGTTAGATACTGCCCAGAATCGACACGCTGCAGCAGAGTAGCCGTATCCATTGGATTTTGAATTATTGAGCGGTAGTTCGGAGCATCCTCGTCAGTAACTGGGAAGTGAAATGCGCTGAATCTTTTATCATATAGTATCCTGCACAGATAACAAAAGACAAATTTAAACAAGCTTATCTAGAAAACCCAAGATAACTCCCAACATTAAAGACTGGGCAAGGCTACCAGATACATTTTGAGAGCTAAAATTTAGTACTNACTCAGCATAAATTTGGAAACGACATTCTGTTCGAGAATATTCCGTCAATATTTCAAATGAAATGGATAATAAGGACAATGTCAACACCAACCAACTCTAATCCAACACCAATAGGTGGGACTCTCTATCCATAACTTTGCTAATGCAGTGACCATATTTTATGAATTACAAAGGTTCTATCACCATGGAAAAGAGATATGTTGTAAAATAGGCGTGCACCTTGGCATTTCTCACAATGAGATCAACATCTTGCAAGAACGGTGAACATGTTAGATACTGCCCAGAATCGACACGCTGCAGCAGAGTAGCCGTATCCATTGGATTTTGAATTATTGAGCGGTAGTTCGGAGCATCCTCGTCAGTAACTGGGAAGTGAAATGCGCTGAATCTTTTATCATATAGTATCCTGCACAGATAACAAAAGACAAATTTAAACAAGCTTATCTAGAAAACCCAAGATAACTCCCAACATTATAGACTGGGCAAGGCTACCAGATACATTTTGAGAGCTAAAATTTAGTACTGTTATATCAGAAACTGTTCATCACTAGACGTCCAGTTGGCAAAAAGTAAAAGGCCTTCTTAATCTAAATATAAAGACAATATTAAAGCTTCAATATGAACTGCAAGGCTTGTGCCTTCAGTTACCAACATATCATGTGCGTATACATATTTACCTATTGCAAACATCTCTGAGACACATACGCAATCTTCGAAGGGCATGCTGCTCAGCTTCCACCTTGGCTTTTATTTCTGCGGGTTTTGGACCAGTAGGTTCTTTTGGAACCTTGGGAAGTTCTGGGAGGGATTGTCGTCCATCAGATTTGCCGTTTAAGCCTGAAATGACTGAGAGAGCAGCTTCAATCAAACGGTCAAAGAACAAAGACCTGTCTTCGCTTGATGGTTTGTCCACATTATAGCTGAAAGCAAATGTACACAATCTGAGAAACTG
>NC_025701.1:2356924-2361396 GCF_000633955.1 Camelina sativa | reverse complement strand
ACAATCTGAGAAACTGAGTAAATAAAACACAAGCCTGAGGACTATATCATGGACAACCAAAAGAATGAACAAAATTAAATCTGTAATGAGTGTTTTAGGAGAGAGTATGCTAAGTTTGGTAATGAGACCGATAAAAAGGCAGTACCATTCCATATAAATTTTCTATGAACTCCCATGTAATTTGCCAAAAATATTATATAAGTTCATAACTTAAACTGATCATTACTTGCCTCGTGTTAAGGTTCCTTATGGTGATCAATACCACAATAACCCAAAAAAATTAACTTGATAAACATATACAAGGGGTTAGCAGCTTCATATATTAACTCGAGACTAACATGCATGTTACTGAGATGCAAGCCTTTTGACACTGAAGGGATGACCAGCTTGCAGAACAAGCTCGCACAGTATACTATTATACTGAGAACCTACTCAAAAACTTGTTGGCTCATAATCAAAGAAAGTCACCTACCAGCTTTATGGGAAAACAAATAAAAGCTAGTAATAAAGCTGTAGCATGGTACTGGACAGAGTGATTCCAAGTAGAGCATAAACTTACACAGATCTATTGTCAAATACTGACTGCTCTTCCATGTCAGATAATTCGCCATAAGATGTAGCAAGTAATAATATGGGTAGATTTGATGGCAATTCTTCTAACAAAGTCAGGAATACAGCCCTAAGCTGTTCATGAGCCTGCAGTCATCAGTAACACGATCATTAGATTGGCAATCTAAAACTCAAGGCAGTTTCAGCTACAACCAACAGGACCACCTAATATATTATATTAAGCAAACATGCAAACGATCTCCAAAAGTAACTGCAGCGAAGTGAATTGGCATGATAAAGACACTTACATTTTCCCACCAATTATTAAACATCGGTATGTAAAGTATTGAAGGTGTCGTTCTCCTAGCTTCACTAAATATATGTACTAGCGCCTCCTCCGGGGTCTTTGCTCCAGGATCGGAAAGGAGAGATGGAAGTCCCAGAGAATGAATAGGAAATTTTTCTAGCTCATGTAAAATTGCAGGCCCAAGATGATCCTGTTAGGTTAACTCGTAAGTGAAGTGAGTTCATAATATAAAACTTTCTGATATAATCACAAGAAAAGAAAATCAATTACCAGTCCAACTCCTTCACCACCAAGCAGCAGAAGTCGAGGACGATAAACAAGAGGAATTGCAGATCCAAATGAAAGAATTGACAGCTTTGTCAACTCTGACGACGTGGCTGATGAGGGAAAAATATCTGATATTAAGCTCATGGATTCAAGGAGGTGTCGATGTAAACATGGCAATACAACCGGAGAGAGTGGTCTGGATTGCACAACAGACCCTCTATGGGCAGCAGGAGTAATAGCTGACATTGCCTCTACAAAGTGGCTCTTCTCAACCTTAACCAACCCAACATCTATGGCAAATTTATCATCACTTGTATAAACTTGTGGATATTTTTCACGAAAAGCACGAATGGCAGCTTCAGTGCACAAAGCTTTTAGATCAGCACCACAATATCCTACACAAGTAGCTGCCAGCTCTTCTTTAAGCTCCCTGGTAGGTGGATCCTTCCATTTACGAGTGTGAATATCCAATATCTCTGCTCGAGCTTCGCAGCCTGGTAAAGAAAAATTGAACTCCCTATCGAATCTGCCAGGGCGGCGTAGCGCTCCATCTATTGCATCTACCCTGTTTGTTGCTCCAATGAGAACAACTTGACCACGAGAATCAAGGCCATCCATCAGCGCCAGCAAAGTTGAAACAATAGAATTATGTATTTGTTCTTGTTTGCTAGATCTTACAGGAGCAAGACCATCAATTTCATCAAAAAAGATTATGGAAGGCTGATTTCGCTGAGCCTCCTCAAAGAGTAGCTTTAGTTGTCTCTCAGCCTCACCAACCCACTTGCTAAGAACATCAGCACCCTTTCGCATATAAAAGCTAACTTTCTGTCCAGCTTTTGAAGCAGCACATGCTAATGCTCGAGCAATCAGAGTTTTACCAGTGCCTGGAGGACCACATAGCAGTACACCTCTGGGAGGAGTAATACTGTAACTTGCAAAGAACTCTGGATACAGCAACGGAAAGAAAACCATTTCCTTCAAATCATTAATGTATTCAGATAGTCCACCAATCTCATCAAAATTAATATTCTCATTAATCTGCAGTGGCTGTATATCTGCACCTCCTTTAGAGCTTGGCCCAGCAGTCTGAGCACCGGAGGTTAATGCAGCCAAACCATCACTCTGGTGACCCCAACCAGAAGCTCCAACATTCAACCCCAATGAACTTGACCCATACGTGTCCAAACCCCCAAATAGCCAAGGTGGTCCAGATCTGTTTCCACCTCGAGCCCAGGGAATTGCGGGGCCCTGGTCCAACTCATCCACAAGAAGAGAATCATCTGAATCATCTGTTCTTGTAAAGCGATGGCGTTTGTGAGGCCGAGACCCACCTCTCCTAGCATCTCTTCCAACCCTTGTGCCCATGCCTTGATGCAACACTCTCCGCGGAGATCTAGGTTGTTGTTGCTTGTTAATTCCTTCTGTAGGCATCCTCCGCACTTCAGCACGGTTTCGCAGATCATATCTCTTCCTTCCCTCCTGCTCTTCATCACCCTCTTCATCATCATCACCATCTTCTTCTTCCTCATCTTCGCCATCACCCTCATCTTCTCCATTACCCTCGTTTTCAACTTCAACCTCATCTTCACCATCATCTACATCATGATCATCTAATTCATTCCCATTCTCAGTTTCATCCTGGCCATCTTTCTCCTCTGATGTATCTTGATCAGCGCCGGATTCTGTTTTTAGTCGTTTGTTAGCAATTGTTTTTGAACGACGAGGACGGAGACCTTCACGCCGTGGTGCCAATTCAGTTTCCATGCCCTTTCTACTTTTAGAAGTTGAGAATTTTTTATTAACTCGATTCCTCAAAGTTCGATACGCTGGACTCTGAAAAAGATCAAAACCCCATTATCAACAGGCATACCAGTAGCACAGTACTAGTATAATAGCTTTACTTTACTAAGAAGAGCCAACTTTAAGAGGAAAATATCCTAACCATCATATCTTCATCCTCTGCTCCAGAACTGTCCGTATAGTCCTCAAGATTTACAGAAATTCTTCTCTTCCTTGTGGAACGCCGGAGGTCGGATGCAATTGGCTGTACGTCATTAGCAATGTTATCAGCATTCTGCTTGAATCAGAGTAAAGATAAACGGTATGCATTACAAAGCAAAGGATTGACCAGACCACTTGTCATGTTGTTCCCCTGATACCCTCCACAGACACAATATTTAGCCAGTAAAAATACAAAAATCACGACAAGATCAAGAAACCGATGATCAAATCGATCCACTAACCTTACCAAAAATATACTGAAGGATAAAACTATCAAAAGAGATAGAGGTAGACCACGATGAAGTGCCAGATATTATATCACTGATGCAATAAGATAGGAAGAATCATGTAATGCTTACCGTGGCATTGGATGCCCTTGCTGGACGGTTCCCTTTGTGCAGCATCTTTGCGATCTGGGAGGCTGCCGTTCTTGTCTTGGTTTTTCTTTTCCTATTATGTAACGAACTTGGTGAGTAAAAATAGTATGAGCGACCAAACGATTTGGGCCTCCTCCTAAGCCTATCACTGCTTCTAACTGGCTGGGTAACTGACCCATCTCCTTGACTTGATCGCTTGGGATGCATGGAGAAATGCTACCTCTGATGAGTATCTCCTTCCATAAACTACAAACCCAAATTAACAGAAAAATAGCTATAGCAAATAACAATTTGAGATTGCACTTTCAATTAAAAATACAACAAAAACCCATGATACGTTTTTGACAGGTCTGTAATCTAAAGGGTATCACACATGTAGAGTAGAAACACTCGTATACTTGAAGAATTGCAGAAAAAAACAGTTTCCACACATCAAAATAATCCCAGAAGGAACAAAACTAACATTCACTCACAGCCACACTCAATCTCGTTACACCAAATCCTAATAGACATGCATTCATAGAGATAAACCCCAGAAGACGGAGCCACTAAACCCCCGACTGAAACAAAGCGAAATCATGAACCAAACCCTAGAAACCGAAGCTGTAAATGATAAGTTCAATCAAATCAACGGTTACAGTTCATAAATACGAACAGATTCTTGCTAATCAACAGCCAAACCGAGTATCTATCCGATTGCATTAGCCAATATACAACTGGGCGAGACAATCAACTGAGAAATGAAACGGAGATAATGCGAAATCGAGAAAGCGTAAAGAGAGAGATGGTAACATAAAGACGACGGAGAAACCTGAAGATTGCAGAAGGTGAAAAGAGAGAAAGATCGAAAGTGTCAGTGGAGACTGCAGAATTTGCAGGTCCGTCTTCGTTGCTCTTCTCCCTCTTTTTCTTTTTCTTTTTTTCTCTTCGAGCGTTTTGTTTTTTTTTTTCGCTTTTCTTTTTTTTTTTTT
>NC_025701.1:2355116-2356120 GCF_000633955.1 Camelina sativa | reverse complement strand
TTTTTTTTTTTTTTTTTTTTTCCGGCTGCTGCTTTAATAAAATTTTGTAACCCACTCTTTTGTTTGGACGTAAGTATATCTCTATCCCTACCTCTACTAGTCTGTGGATATTCTTTACAAGTTCGGGTTATTTACGAAGTTACTCCCCCAAATATGTTATATATCATATATTACCCTCGTAACTTTGTTCCATTCAGTAAAAACCTAAATTCAAAATAATTTTTTTTATGACCTTTGAAAATGGAATATTATTTAATTTTGGGTTGACCCAAAAATAAAAGAATATCAGCTAATTTCTATGTATAGGAATTACAAGGTATAGATAACTCCAAATCACTTGCTTGTTATGGTAAACCATTGGAAGGTTTTTGAATTATCTTTAAAGCTTTTTTTTCTTATCAATCAATCAGAAGTATACTTGCCCAAGTGTCTTTCTTTCATTATGGCAAGTTTTCAGTCTATATAAGTTATACACAAGTGGGATGCTCTTGCATTCCCCATAAGACTATACAATTTCTTGGGGACAGCTTAACTTTTACCGAGGACTAAATCACAATATGGGTTAAAATTTATCTAGTAGGAGAATCCAGAACCAAAGCTACTAAGGTTTCTTGCTTTTGATAGGTTTCTTCAATTTGGATGATGCGCTTGGGGTCTCCTTGAAGGCAGAAGGGCATAGCTCAGTGATACTACAAGTTCCACATCGTGGTCTTAGCGGTGTGCATATAGTTTGTCCGAAACCTACCTGTGTTTTAGATTTCAGGCAACAAAAAACAGAGAGGATGAAGATTAAGTGGGGTTATACAGGTTTCAACCATTTCTATGGCTGACATTTGAAAATGTTTCATATTAATCATAAGTAGAGTGTTTTATGTGTGGACATGCATCTTTAAGTTAGAATCTCCAAGGATGACGTACCAACAGAAAGTTAATAGCGACCCATTCTTCTTTTGGAAGCCATTGTTGCAGAGCTACTCTAGTTTCCTCAGGGGAAGAGGTTTTCT
>NC_025701.1:2237258-2354815 GCF_000633955.1 Camelina sativa | reverse complement strand
TTTTTTTTTTTTTTTTTTTTTCCGGCTGCTGCTTTAATAAAATTTTGTAACCCACTCTTTTGTTTGGACGTAAGTATATCTCTATCCCTACCTCTACTAGTCTGTGGATATTCTTTACAAGTTCGGGTTATTTACGAAGTTACTCCCCCAAATATGTTATATATCATATATTACCCTCGTAACTTTGTTCCATTCAGTAAAAACCTAAATTCAAAATAATTTTTTTTATGACCTTTGAAAATGGAATATTATTTAATTTTGGGTTGACCCAAAAATAAAAGAATATCAGCTAATTTCTATGTATAGGAATTACAAGGTATAGATAACTCCAAATCACTTGCTTGTTATGGTAAACCATTGGAAGGTTTTTGAATTATCTTTAAAGCTTTTTTTTCTTATCAATCAATCAGAAGTATACTTGCCCAAGTGTCTTTCTTTCATTATGGCAAGTTTTCAGTCTATATAAGTTATACACAAGTGGGATGCTCTTGCATTCCCCATAAGACTATACAATTTCTTGGGGACAGCTTAACTTTTACCGAGGACTAAATCACAATATGGGTTAAAATTTATCTAGTAGGAGAATCCAGAACCAAAGCTACTAAGGTTTCTTGCTTTTGATAGGTTTCTTCAATTTGGATGATGCGCTTGGGGTCTCCTTGAAGGCAGAAGGGCATAGCTCAGTGATACTACAAGTTCCACATCGTGGTCTTAGCGGTGTGCATATAGTTTGTCCGAAACCTACCTGTGTTTTAGATTTCAGGCAACAAAAAACAGAGAGGATGAAGATTAAGTGGGGTTATACAGGTTTCAACCATTTCTATGGCTGACATTTGAAAATGTTTCATATTAATCATAAGTAGAGTGTTTTATGTGTGGACATGCATCTTTAAGTTAGAATCTCCAAGGATGACGTACCAACAGAAAGTTAATAGCGACCCATTCTTCTTTTGGAAGCCATTGTTGCAGAGCTACTCTAGTTTCCTCAGGGGAAGAGGTTTTCTGGTCAAAAACAACAAATTAGAGATAGGTGACCAAGAGCAGACGAGCAAACAGAAGATGAGGCAAAATTTCTATCAATCTCATATATATTTAACATAAGCCTGATGTTAGAGAAGCACCTGTTTCGCTCCTGGTTTAGACACCCAACCAAGTCTATTGCAAATACGATGCACATGTGTGTCTACACATATCCCTTGAACATCATTCCAGGCTACATGCAAAACCTATCACAGGACAACAGACGAGGCATTTTAAGAACTATGGGAACATGAATCTCTCTTACAAATCTTAGGAATATGGGCTACTTTTACCAGATGAGCAATCTTGGGACCAACTCCTGGAAGTGAGAGTAGTTCTTCCAAAGTGCTTGGAATGTCACCGTCATATTTAGTTAGACAAATGTTTGCAACTTTCTTCACATGAGTAGCCTTTCTAGTATAGAATCCGACCTAAGAGTAAAGGGCAAACAGTAAGTTTCCATATCGAAACAAAAATGACAACAATTTCCATTTATAGTTTCTCATTCCTCTCCTTTTCATTTCTCAAATACTTCTCATGATAAAAAATATGGCAATATGGGTAATGTGCGAGTCAGTGAGGCCTTCAACTACATGAAGTAAGATAACTAAAGGGATAATAATACCGGATATATCAACTCCTTAATGGTTGATTCATCAGCTTTGTCAATGGCTTCGGGAGTGAGAAGGCCATTCTGAAGAAGACGGTCTACTGCCGCTGCATATGAAAAAGTGTTTGGATATAGTATCAGGTAACTTGGAGACCCCGATGATATCAGAGATACTGCAATGGTGAAAGTAAGTAAGCGTTCTTTCAACATGGGATGAGTAATTCAAATCTCACCAGTAGTTACGTGATCTTTAGTCTGACTTGAAAGAAGTGTTCCTATAAGCACATAGAATCGCCTTTCCTAGAAATAGGATGAGATCAGGTCAAAAGCGAAAACAAGACGGGCAATTTGATCTCTCTACTTTTAAACATAATTTGAATTTATGAAATGTGAAAACAACAAAGGCCGCAAGAATCAAGGATAAGAGAATTTCCAAATCGTAAGCTAGCATTTGTTGTTACCAGTAACATAAAAAGGTTAGGGAGTTTTCACGGTAAACAACGAGGAACTTGGTTCCCAATCTATGCTTAGAACACCACCATGTAATAATGAAAAAAAAAACAAACAAATGGGAAGTCAAATTTGAGAAAGCAATGAGCATATCTCACAGCATACTTCCACCTAAAGCCAACAGGCACAAACTCAAAGATACCACAACTCCCATATAGAGTAAGATCTTCTAACCTTAGGAGGTAAAAAGCTTCCGGTTCTATCACGTTCAACAGTGTCAACTGGTGCTTCTTCTGAAGATTTCATTTTTCGAATACCCTCAATCACCTTTTCCCAGTGATCAGGTGGTTTGCCTAAATAAACATTCTATCTTAGGGACATCACATTCTCCATAGAGAATAAATGTACCACCCGAAATGCCACTAAGAATAATAGAGTATCATGAAAGAAAACCTGATATTTCAGCAGAAGTGCTAGCTTCAGTTGATTTTATATATGAGTTTAATTTTGACGTCCCTGCAAAACAAAAATTCATACAAGAAATGATGCAATGAGTTGAAGGGTTACTAAATCAAACAAAATGTAACCATAGATTAGATAGATAGTGAGACTTACGAGATGAAGCAGATCCATTAGTCTTCTTGTAAGGAGAGTCTTCTATATCAGGTAATGCAAACGTATCCTGCATCATTTACAATAATAAACATATCTTCTTTTAGAGTAGAGTAAAGTGAATCATCAAAAAACAAAAACTTTATCTAAGAAATAAGATTTGGTTAAGAATCATTATCATACTCGAAGCAGAATTGTGAAATTACAATTACTTTACGGGCAGAATTGATTCCTCTGGTGGATTCTTTCTCCAAGGGGTCCAAATCTACCTGCTTTAGCCTTTTCTTCCTTGAAGAAGCTCGGAGACCTGAAGTGGAATCATCGGAACGAGGATTTAGGGATTCTGCGGCGATGAATCGAGCAGATGAGTAACTTCGGCGATTCATAGCGTTTAAAACACGACCGGCGGTGGAAATTTTTGAAGCGGCTCCGCTGATGAGAATCATAGACCCGATTTTGTTTTTTTGTGTGTTACATCCAAATTTCAGATTGAAAAAAAAAAAATACTTTTGAATTTTTGTTTATCAATTTACCAAAATTAATTTTTTGACGATATTTATTTTTGACATTATATATTTTTTTTTAATGATAAATTATATTTTGAAAATAGGATATGTCTACACGTGCTGAAGCACTGGCAAATTGGAACATTTTGTGATTTTGTCATTAATATGGTTTCTTGTTTGGTCTGATTTTAGTTACTCTGTCCGGAAGAGAAGTTAGAGCGCAATCTCATGAACATAAATATATATATACCTCCAAAATGCTCATACAATCAAAGTCAGGGTTGTATTCTTTTTAGCCTGCAGTTCTACTCAATGATTATCTATGGTGTGGTTTCAAAGAGAATCATCGAACAAGAAAGTGTCGGAGTTAAATTCTGAGTCTATACCCTCTCTACCCTTGAACTCACCTAGTCCCACTGCCTTCTCTATTGATAAATCATTCATCATTGCAAAATCGTCTTCCAGCATAGTCTTGCTTCTGCGGTTTATGAGCTTACTAGCTGTTATTTCCACTTTGGCTTTCTCTGCTGCTATCACTCCTTCAGCTACTTCAATAGGTACAACCTTTGAACATGTTTTGCTCGATTTTCTCAACCTTGATGGCAAACTTTTGTTCCTCTTCACGCAGTTCCTGACTGGCTCGTTCTTGATGCTGTCATTTTTCTTGTTGCTGCTATTGCTGGTACTTCTTTTGAGTTCTGGAATCTTGGATGCGTTGGTTATAGGTCCACTTAACACAAGCTTTCTCTTACTACCATCTTTAAGATCTAGTTTTCTTGCTTGGAGAAGTTGTGCTCTCATGGATCTTGGAGAGCTACCTGCAGCTGAAACTTTGGCATTCAATAACTTCTTTCTCCGAGGTGACATTGAGAAATGCTTCAAGATATCCTCAGGTTTCCAGTCAAATCTCTGTTCATATGGCCAGAAAAGCGGCTCATCAACATTACTACTGTTCTTAGAATCCACACTCTCTGCACTTTTCTCATCCAAACTTTTCTCATGAGCTGTGTGATCATTCGGACCAGATGTCAAATCAGAGGAGATTTTCAGAGCAGGAGAAGAATTCCCTGAATCAATATTTGTACCAGAAGATGGTGAAAAGCTAACTTTCTTTCCATGTGAACTCTGAGTTGATGAATCAAAAAGAACGGTGAGATTTGGAGCAGAACTAGATGAATCTTTCTTCTGAACGTTCTCTGCATTGTCTTTAGTGTTCCTCGGGATCCTGGGACGGTCTTTATTGGAACTTACTTCTTGATGATTCAGAGAAAGGGAAGATTTGGCAAGGTTTGATAACCAAGAGACTACACTCTCATCAACCGAGAAACGGAATGAAACAGATAATCTGCGTTCCTCAAGAAGAGAAGTAGGAGATCCACAATCTGAAGATAACCAAACTGAATCACTATCATCAAAGCTTCTCCATTTTCCAAACTTCTTATTCGTCCCACCACCACGATCATCAATCTTTTCCCTTCTTGGTTGTGGTGTTACACCACCTGATGGTTTGATCCTTGTTTTGTTTGTGACATCTGAAGTCTTCTTCGTTGCAGGTGGCCTCATGGATTCAAAGTTAGTAGAACCTGTTGATTTCGATCTTGGAAGCAACTTCGGTTCACCTGTTGCATTCTTCTTCTTCCTCATGGAGAAAGATGAAGCCACTCTCTTCACAAAACCCTTAGATCCATCTTTATCATTTGTGAAAGCCATTGATGTGCCTAATCACTTTCTGTAAAACTTAGCCTGAAAAAACAAACAAACAAGATGTTACAGTAACAAGCATTGAGATTATAGGTTGAGGAGTACATGTCGCATTCAATTATAAACGTAGATGAAGATAATGACACACAAACCACTAACTTATTGGAGAATTTGAAGGAGTCAACACAAATAAGCTTCAAAGAAAATCAAAACAAATAGTTGACTATTGCATTAGGTAGAGAAGATATGTGTTTCGCGCGTTCTTACGAAGGCAATAATAATATAATTAAGTTGCACAGAAGGTTTCTCTTTGACCTCTGTAGTGGGTGCATTGAGGTTTCTCTTTGACCTCTGTAGTGGGTGCATTGACCTATGTCAGGCTGACATGCCAGCATTTTGTAAAAGAGCCAAATTTCGCTTTCTTATGACAATGTATTGACCATACGACTGTATTACTGCTATTCTCATCATACTGTGACCAAGATAACATTCCATTGTAAAACTCACCTTGACCTCAGTGTTCACCAGTACTTACTATTGTAGTCTGTAAATATTACTCAATGGTTGTTACAGAAAATTAACCCCAAAAAACTTAAACAGATTTTTAACCTTTTTGAGGTGTTCTGGATTCAATATTACAAGCAATTAATGTAAATATTATAGTAGGTGAGAAGGATTAACAAGTAACAACACAAAGGAGGTACCATTTGCACTTCACCTCGAGAATTTTTTCAGACAAGAGACTTCAGTTTGGTTTGCAGTCATTGCACTAGCAGGGCAAAAGGCGAAAGCCAAAGTAACAATGTGCAGAGTTCTTTTATACTATACAATATTTAAGGCAAGTAAAAACTATCATGAACCCTTAATTCAGAGAGAGACAATTCACTTGTGCGTGCTTGTCCCTTAACAGCCTTCATCCTCAAGAACCTCAAGAAGAGTCTACTCAAAAGTATTGCAAACCTCAAATCTTCCCAGAAATCTAGACCTTAGTGAGGTGGCATCACACAAGCGCGAGACTGCGTGACGTAACTGAAACCTGGGAGATCTCAGTTGTCATCTGGGTTTCTGCTGGACCCGCCATTTTTGGAGCTTCCTTTACCTTTTCCACCGCCTTTTGTCTTGCTAGAAGATTTAGAGTTTGTTGATTTGCTGCTAGCAGCTTGTGCATCCACATCAGCAAGACCATTCTCCAGAGCTTTCACCAGATTTTCAAAGTAGGTTTTCGTTATGCTGTTCATACAGATAGAAGCCATTGGGGTTAGCATTCCATATGGTTGTTCAAAGTCTCAACTAGTTCAGCTAAACCTACATTTCTACAACATAATCTGACTATAGATGCAACAGTCGATCTGAATATAGCAAAACCTAACGACTATATAGACTCATTTTAAAGTCTTCACGGATTCTATATTGATCTGTCTGAAAAGCTGATGTCTTCTCTTGTTCTGTACTAAACAGCCGGATAGATGTAAACAAGATCATTACCTGGTTAGACCAGTTAATTTTGACCGGAATTGATTGAACTCATTTGTAGGGCCCTCTGCATTTTGAAACACCTCTAATTCCTTCTCTACGCATTGGTGGAGCTTCTCCAAACCTGACTCAGCCTCCCCTGATCAGATCAACAAGAGAAACTTCAACTTCAAGGGTTCACTGACACAACTTACTGTTCCAGAAAATCTACAGATGAGAGTTCTGACCTTGCAAATACTCAAAAAATTGCTTCTTAGAATTATCTGATAGATAGTATCCATATGCATACGTCCACTTCAGTACCCGTCTGCATTCAATGATCTGCAAAAGTATAACTTATATGAGGGAACATTCAGCGAGATGTTGTAGATAAATCTTATTTCTCTGAAAATTTTAGCTGTTTACCTGGAGCCACGCTTCTGGAATAAACTTGAGCTGAGATTCTGGTGTGCACTGTATGTCACTAAGCTTCCCAAGCTAGCAGAAAGATGAGAAAAGTTTGACATCAGCATGTGAGAAACTGCCAAAAACATTACGCTCAATATCCTATCTAAGCACCAGAGATGCAAATCAAAACACACAAAGTAACAACAATGCAGTCTCTACTTAGTTTGGATACAATTTGGTGTTACAAATAAAAGCAATGGGAATAGCTAAAGAAGAATTAACTATCATTCGGTAGATAAAAGATCAAGAAGGTAAAAGTATAAAATTGAAAATAAGATTCGTAATTCTTACCTTCTCTGATTGCATTTTCTGCAGATCCCCCATAGCTTTTTGCCTCGACTGTCAAATCACTCGAAATAGTAAATATATATATATTATGGAAAAGATACAAATGACATAAGAAATCAAATAGAAATTGAGCATACCTGTTGATTGCTTGCCCAGCGTTCATAGTAATGAGTGTACCTCTCTAGGGAATTTTTTGCCATTTCTCGCCTCTTCTCAGCCTCATCATACTAAAACAGGAAAATTTTAATAGATATCAACAAAACAATACTGACAACCATCAGCTCAAATGATTGCAGAAAAACCCACCACAGATGATCAAATAAGTACGAGGTCTTACCAATCCTTCTTGCTTAGCCGCCTCATACCGGTTGCAGGCATAAAAACCACCAGTTCTTTCCCCGTGCTCTGTCCATGTGTTAAGGCAAAGCCTAAAGATTCAAACAAAGATATACTCATTAGCACCTCTTTCATTTCTATCACAAGATTAAATCCTAAGATGACAGTAACAAGTTTGCAGTCCAACATTGCAGAGAAAGAGTAACAACCAAACTAAGACGACTTCAGAGATGGGGACAAAGCATTACCAACAAAACTCATATTTACAAGGCGGTGTGCATGTCATGTGCATACAGCCATGATTCTTTTCAATTGGCCGCTTACACTTTGGACAAGGCTTTGAATTGGCAAGTATCCTGGGACGACGAGGCAAAATAAGATTAGCAAGTAGTAAAAATGTAAAATGAATTGGAAAATGCATGAAAAATGTCATAGCTACAGTGGTTTCCAAAAATATTTCTTCAGCGAGGTATATGGTAGTAATAACCAGAAGATGAGGGAGCATGAATATGAATAAAAGGAGCGTATACCAATTCATATTTTCAGATTCAGCGCTGTTCTTCAGTATCCATTTTGCAACTGTGCCACAATCCACAGGACGGTGAGCCTCTTCAGTGCACTGGAATTGCAGATTTATCAGAGTTCCAAAATGACTATATAATCAAAAGAAGGAAGATTAAGAGGGCTTTGACTCCAAGTACTTACATTCCAGCAAAAGCTATGCGAACAAAAGCACAAAACATCATAACTTCCAGACCCGGCAGAAAAATCAATTGCATGCTCACATCCTGGGGCAGGACACCACTTCATCTGAAGCAGAAAGAACAAATAAGAGCAACATTAAAACTAGACAAGCGCCATATCATACACACAAATATAAATGACAAAGTACTATAGTTTTTGCTCAAAGCAAATGCATTGAAATAAGTTGGGATAACTGTGATCTGATTCAATAAAAAAACTGGAAGCCATTCCATACAAGATTAAGAATAGGAAAAATTAGGTAAATCTGGGAGCAGAGAAGATCTTCTATCAGTACTAGTATATATTAAATAGGTAGCTTTATTTACAATTGTAATAGCCACTTCACGGCAGTGAGAAGTAAAAGCTTCCTATAAACTGAAGTCAATTAAAGCATCATAGTAAAGGCACGAAGATAAACAATGACTTCATAGACAGATAGAGAGAACTCGCAAGAGCATCAAGTACTCTCTGCTCCTTACGTAATGAAACGCAGTCTGATATATGTTATCTTGGAAGCCTTACCTTTCTGTTGTCTTCAACATAAGATCGAAGAAAGTATCTATAATACTTCTCCTTGTCTTCCTTAGAAGCCAATTTATCGATCATATCTTGACCAATAGCAGCAGGGCAAGAAGGGTCCGGACATTTTAGCAACAAACATCCTGGCCCATCATTGATGGTTGTGCTTATATAACCTATAAAAGTGCACAGTACAAAACGGAATGTATCAGAAAAAGAGATGTTTTAGCAGAAAAAAAAAAAAAAACAGTATATACAACTTAAATCCACGCATTCCAGGCATGACAGAAACTAAAGCTTAACAGTTAAATTCATAGGCAGATATATTTGAAACTATGTAACCGAAATGCTAACTAGATATAAACTCAGATAAATCCAAAAAAACAAAAATTCAACAGTCCCTGTATCTGAAGAAGCTAGAGATGTAAGCATCTTTAGACAAGGGAGATAAAAAGAACTTTAAAAAAAACGTACCCGTCCAACATGTAGCGCAGAAAGGATGACCACAAGAAACTGATACAATCTCCTCAAGAGGGTAGGACTCGAAGCAGATTCCACATGTAAGCTAAAGATCCAATCATGCGTCAGTGAAACATGATTTACCAAGCGATATTTACAGAAAACAATTCTGAGTTGAAAATTAAAGGAATTACTTCTCTGGAATTAGGTGTTGGAACAACAGGTCCGTCTAATATGCCAACAGTTCTCCGAACTCTCTCCTCGTCCGCAAACCATTCATCATGAACTTTACTAACAATCCTAAAATGACACATTACTCAGAGCATTAGGAAACTAGAGAAAACCCACTAGTTTGGATATCAATATATGTTCACAAAGAACCTATATAGTCCATTTAATGAAGCAGATCAAAAGAATTCCATGGAAGAGAGGTCGTTTTGAAACAATTCGAGGGTAAAAAATATCGTATATTAATCAAAAACACACAGGAAACAGCAAGATTTATAACAAAAGCACACACAGAGTATATATGTCAAGGGAATTTACCAGTGATAGTGAAGAAGCAAAATGCTCGCTTCAACATAGCTTAAAGAGAGGACCAAGGAAACTTGTCCAATATCATCATTCTGTTGTCTGCGAATATCTCCTTCCTTGAGAACAGCATAATTTATCTGGATATCATAACATCATTACGACAACACTAAGTCAATGGTCACAAAAAAAAATCCAAACTTTAACAATCATCAATTGCTTAACAAAGAACACCAATCTTCCTAAACAAAAAGGAAAAAAAAAAACTTGCAAAGTTCACACAAAGATAAGTAAGGAAGAAGGTGGAACCAACCTGAGAGCGAACCGAGGCGACCATGGCGGAATCGTCAACGGATTCCTCGAATAAGCCGTTGTAATCATCAACATCATCACCACTATCGTTGATGTCATCATCGGTCCCGCCGCTGTAATAATCATCATCACCAGAATACATATCGTGGGCATCGAGCATATCGTCTTCTGAATCCATATGATCAGCCGCCCTCCTCCTCAAACCCTCTCTCTTCTTCCTTTTTTTTTTTTTTTTCTCGCTAGACCAAAGTAGGGTTTGGGGTTTCTTCCAATAACACAAAATAAAAATAAAAAAAGGTTGCTGCTTTATAGGAAGAGAGAGAATCGCAGCACGGGAAAAGTAATCTGAGAGAGTCTGATCGAGAAATTGGTCGAGCTCGATTCCGGATCGCTTCGCTGGGTTCGCGATTTCAGAAATCGGAGTCTAAAGGATGAGATTATATGGACTTCTACCACTATTGGCTTTAGTTGTTTTTTTTTTTTACTTTGCCTTTTTAGTACTCAACAACCACAAGAAAAAAAAATAATAATAATAAGTTAAATTTCTTTTTATCGGATGTCCCCGAAGGGACAATAAGTTAAATTTCTATTAGTAATTTTTTTGTTTAAACATAATTAGTCATATTTTTTTCTGTTTTTATCAAAATAAAAGTCTATATACTGTAATACTTATGAAATTGATTCTTTACAAAAAAAAAAGAATTGTCCCTTTTTTCTCTTTTTTTACCACAAATATAAAACATTGACATTTTCTTTTGTGAGGTCATTCCACGTCTTTACATTTTAACTTGTAAAGATTTTTTTCTTTACATTACATTACATTTATCTATTACTATAGGTCTATAATCTATTAGTAATGTAAAGGAAAAAAATCTTTACAAGTTAAAATGTAAATCTAGGGAAAAGATCAATGTTGTTATGCAAGATAATGAAGGTCATTAATAACTTCAATTGTTGTCTATACAACTTGTGAAAACGAAACTTCATCAAAACAAGCAAATAAGATTTGAAATCGTTGAGGTGTTTATGAAGCCAAAACTGAACCGTAATTGCGTTCGTGTAGAAATCAGTTAAAGTTATTGACTAGTAAATTATGAAGACTTTTTATGAGTTTTGAGTATTTAATATGGGTTGCAATCTGTGGTCGGCTTTGAGCTGTGTTCATCAAAGGGTGTGTTGGTCCCTCCCCCTCCCTACATAGAAGAAGTTGGATGTAACTATCAAAAAACTTCTATGTCCATGTGTGTGTATAAAAACTGGCCATTGACAATTATGAAATTGATAAACTTATTGCAGGTTACTTGATGGGATAAAAACAAAGTTTCATCCTCAAGATCTCCAAACTCATTTTGGCTAATTGTCTTACACCTGTTCTGTTTTACTACAAAAATAATCCCTCAACTTTGTGTTGACATTGCCGAACCAGTTTTAGCGGTAGTCAAACCTTAATTAATCTTTCAATGATAAAATGGTGTTACCTTTTTGACTCACACCCAATGTTTTTATTATATTCAGTGAATTCAACTTTTTTTAACAACAGTTATTTTAAACATAAGAAATATATACAAGCAAGTTGATATATATACATATTATATACATACGAAAACAACAATCTCTTTAAGAAAAAAAAGAAAAAAAAAAAAATCCAAAATTCCAGCCTGAACTGCAAATTCCAAATATATGTGTAAATAAACTGGAAATCAACAAATTAGCCTCGATTAGTCGTCATGAATATGGCCCGAACCACTAGCTTCCTTTCTGAAGCAGAGACAAACACTAGTCAGTAGCTAAGCCATTCTCTATGACTCCTACCAGATTCTCGCAGTGTGCTCGCGCTGTGCTGTTACGAAGCAAAAAAAAAAACAGTGAACCGAGTTTTAGGGTTTAACTGTTGGATCTTGCTTAAAATACAAGAAAAAAAAAACACAACGAGGGCAGAGAAATTGAGTAAAACCTCGTTAGTTGAGTTAACTTGATGCGGAAGAGATGGAAACTCTCTGATGGTCCCTCCGCGTCAAGTAACGACAGTAGGTCAGTCTTTACACATTCATCGAGCTTGCCCAGAATAGACTTCACGTCCACTGAGCGACAAAGTAAGTTATTAGCTTATAATGTATCAGTTTCAAAAAGAAACCGAAACTGATCAATATGCATATATGATATATGCACACGGAAATTACGTACAGACCTTGCATTTGCTTCAGTAAATTTTGCTTCCCGACCTCATCCTCTCCAAGGTAATATCCATAAACATAAGTCCATTTGAGGAACCTTGTACATTCTATTATCTGTAACATGTATGCATCACCAAAGTTATGTCGGAGACCAAAACATTCATGATTCATAGATTTCTCGCACTAGTGTTACTTTTGCTAACCTGAAGCCCGGCTTCTAGGATGAACTTAAGCTGCGGTTTGGTTGGTAACTGTGTGTTACTTAGATTCTCAATCTGCAAAAAAAAAAAAGAATTTTTAAAAAGTAACACTTGATTCAACTTTAATCTACAGAGATAAAAACAGAACAATAATTAGACAGCATAGAACTCTCTTTAGTCTCTTACAAGAGTGTCTAGATTCTGCAAGTTTGCTTCTGCTTTTACCATCAACTGCCCAAACAACTCAAAAGAAATCAGTGCATATATTTTTGATAACTGAATAATGGATTTGAAGTTGATAAATAAATGCATATATACCGATTCATTACTCTTCCAATTTTCATAACAATCTTTGTATCTACTATCAAATTCTGCCATTTCTCCACTTTGATCACTCTACAAAACATCAGAAATGGTATATGAAAGATCAATAAGAACTATATTAGTTATCAGCACACAAAACCATGACTCTCTTAAAGTACCGAGACAGCATAGAAGTCACAAATGTATAAATCGTCTTCCCCATGTTCAATCCAGTCGACATTGCTGTACCTGCAATTTCATGAAAGAAATTTCATATTAGAATTCACAATAATTAACCACAAGACACGAATTAATATAGAAGAATTAAGTGTATTACCAACAGAACTCATAGTTACAGGGTAAGCATTTCATCTTCAGAGAATTATCTTGATTTCTTTGGATCCGTAGCTGACACTTGGGACAAGGCACCGTAATTTCTTGTATCCTAAAGTCATAAATCCAAACAAGACTAAACCGTTTCAGAAATAGGAAGTAGACCGAATCTTCCGCTTTTTCATTATCACAGAAACGTGTATTTGCTAACCAATTTGCAGCAGTTGTACAGTCCAGAGGACTGTGAGCGTCCTCCTTGCACTGAAGCTTAGATTCAGTATACAGTCATAGAAACTTGATACTAAAAACAAACTGATTAAAGGTAAAAACAAAAACAAAAAAAAACTCACATTCCAACAGAATCTAAGCAAACGGAGACAGGAGACACTGGAATTTTCAGAATCAGGACCAAAATCAATCGCATAACTAGACCCCCGGATAAAATGCCATTTCATCTAATTACCAAAAACAAAAAGATAAATAAAACCTTTATAAGAAGCACATGCATTTAGTTCATAGTGATCTCTATGATCTATCTAAGGTTGTTTTCTTTATTACCATTTTGTTGCTGTCAACGTAAGATCTAAGGAGCTGTTGATTGTACTTGGACTTGTCTTTCTCGGAAGCAAATCTCTCGATCATATCTTGACCAACAGAAGCAGTACAAGAAGCGTGGAGACCAACAGGAACAGGACATTTCAGCCTAAGATTCCATTCAGCAGGTAGATTTTCATTGATGATTTGGTTGATATGGCCTATAAATTACATGTCATATCTATACAAATCAGGTGGTTAATTAGGAATAAGAAAAAAAAAATAGATTTGAACAGAGGTATTTATGCATACTTGTCCAGCAGAGAGTGCATATACGATGGCCACAAGAGGCCGATGCAAAGTTCTCATGTGGGGGTGGTGAATGGCCGCAGACTCCGAAAACAAACTATACCAACATAAAGGGAGATCTTTAGATAACTACTGTAAGTAGAAATAATAGAAACATTTGAATTCAAAGATTATTAATTACTTCATCGTCGTCAGAAGGTGTATCAAGTCCCAATAAGCCGACGGTTTCTCTAATCCTTTGGGCATCAACAGACCATTGTTCGCAAATATCAATAACATCCCTAAGTACATCAAATGAAAGAAACAGAGAATAAGATAAAACAAATCTTAGAGCAAATATTTAGGACGAATTTATAGCTTTTTACCAGTTCCAGTGAGAAAGCACAAGTGTGGATTCAGCTTTGGAGAGGGAAGTAAACTCTGAAACATTCTGAATATCAATTTTCATAAGCTCTTGAATATCTTCCTCTGACAGAACAGTTGCATAACGACGTTGGACTGATGATGTTTCTTCGGTCGTCTGACCATTATCTTCTAAAGCTGCGTCGACGTACGAATCACCTGCCTCCGTCTCGGATCGGATTTCGAGCTCACCCAGACTTTTGACCACGGAATATTTACCCATTCGAGAGAATACACAACGAGAGAAGAAAAGTATTCACGACGTTTTGACCTTGTTATAAAATTCAACTAGAGGACCATGTCTGTGACGTTTTTATATACTATTATAGATGTGAGAAAAGTGTTAGCAATTTCCCTTTTGCTTTTGTGACAAGCCATCTTTTAATCCCCTGTCTGTTAGATTCTGATGATGTCTTTTTAGTTACATTCAAATGAAATTCCCACCGCTTTTAAATTATTTATTACTATATTATAACTACGAAGATTCTATATTTATAATTTGTAAGACGACTAATTTGGATTTTAATCTAAATTATGTGAGAAGAACCCAATATGTACAACTATTAAATGTTGGAAAAGTCATACACATATACACTATTTTGACCACATATGCAATTGAGAATTTTGTAAGTTTTCCATTAATTTCCTTCTAAGAAAGAAAGAGTCTCCCTGCAGTGAGTATACGAAGAGGGGATGAAAGAAAAGAAAAGGAAAAATCAAGGAAACTAAGGTATCAATTAAAAATTAAAAAATAAAAACCAATTTGAGTTCGTATGACAATATATAGTAAGTTGACGTCAACTCCAACATTTTCAACTCTCAAGCTGAGTCGTTGGACAGATCAGCATCCATTACGCATCACGGAATCTACGACTAAACGGGGTAGAAAAATCAAATGGAGTAGTAGATCGTCGGACTAAGGGCTACTGGTCTCTCTCCATGTTGATTATAACATAATCCCCACCTATTGTTTGTAAAAGTCATAATTAGTAGTATTTGACTATTTGTTTATAGTGTGTTGTGTCTTTATGATTTTATTTTATTTTATAGTATTTGTTAGTTGTCGCAAAAGTGACGTGTGTAACTTTTTAGGGGCTCAAGCCTATAGGGCTAAAAAGCGGAAAGCGTTAGATCATGTGGGTTCCCACGAGTGTTCCCGTGGTGGCTCGCAGCCTCGCACCACGAGTGCAAAAATCAATAATTCGCTTTTTAGAAAGAACCTTAACCAAATGGTGACTGACTCCATTGAAATAAATAATTACGGTGATTCCTAAAATATACGATTAATGAAAATGAGCTTTGAACATAAACATGAGAAAAGAAAAATGCTATAATATTATTCATTTTGCAAATGATATACAAAAAAAAAGATTGCAGTTGTAAATCATAAAAATATGCATGGAAAAAAGGAAATTAAATGTAGAAAAAATGGGTCGTTTGGTTTCTATATCCAATCGGCGAAGGCTTTCATGGTGACCATATATAATAATTGAGAGAGAGAAGATAGCTCAACAATAATGGATTGTGACGTTGTAAATTTCTCCGCCCACTTATTGGAGCGAGAGACAACGAACGTGTTCGTTTCTTAGTCGCTAGTTTAGCGACAGCGACAAGAAAAATAGAAGGTCAAGATGTTTCTGTTCTCAACCGTAACAGTAAAAGCATGGAAAATAGAGTCGCTGCGACAGAAAAACAGGAGTTCTACGGTCGCTGAAAAATTTAGCGTCTGTTTAATCAACAGTGTTCACCGGTGCGTCAGTTTTAGGTGAGTTGCTGGAATTGTTGTTTCCCGTCGTAACAGTGTATTTTTCTTGTCGCCATCGCTGGTCGCGCGACTGGGAAAAGAACAGGCCCAACGTAACGTCGGGGTTCGTTAGCCCGTTTTCACCTTTTCCAATTACCATATCTCTCCACTCGTCGTTCGCCACGTTCGTTCTCCCCCAGCAGCAAGAACACCAACTGTGTGTTACAATGACAGTGTTTTCTCACGTCCACAAAAAGGCTTATTAGTTATTATCATCTACTGTATCATAGATGATGACAGTTATGCTTGTATATATCTTCTTATCTCCACATTAATAACATATACATCTTCATCATAAATTAGAGTGGCACGTATGTATTACAAAAGATAAAATTATACTACTATTTACCATTTAGTCGTTTAATTAATATTTAATATTCATTATTACCAATTACACTCTAATTATCGAGGCCCACATATGTTTAAAAAGACCATTAATTAGTCACGCGAGAGAAGATGTCACCCATCACCATCATCATCGTCATCATCACTATCAATCATCATACATCCGCGGCTATTATAAGTAAACAAATCGACTCATACGTTTTTCTCCCGTTCACACATACTACTGTATAAGAAATCTGAGAGAAACTGAGAGAAGAAGAAGAAGACTGAGTGAGAGAAGAAGAAGGAAGAGTGAGAGTGATGGATTCTGTTCGCTGCAAATCATCATATCCATGGCTATACTCAGACAATACCTTCGAATCCGCCGCCGATGAATCTGGGATCAATGAAGCATGGTTAGAGATCTCTAGCCGCAGATCGAGAGTCTCCGGCGAAGGTAGTGTGAAGAAGCTGGAGAGGAAGAAGAGCCAGGTGTTGCTCGAAGGTTACGTCGAGACTAGTGCTTCTTCTTCTTCTGTTTCCACGGACGATGATCAAAAAGAAGATCTGACGAGATCCAAGAGTTTGACGGATGACGATCTCGAAGATCTCAAAGGTTGTTTAGATCTAGGTTTTGGTTTCAGCTACGACGAGATCCCTGAGCTCTGTAACACTTTGCCTGCTTTAGAGCTTTGCTATTCCATGAGCCAAAAGTTCTTAGACGATAAGCATCGCTCACCCGCGGATGATTCTCCGTCGCCTCCACCGGTCACCTCCCCTGCTCCGATTGCCAATTGGAAGATCTCTAGCCCTGGTATAATATATCATCCTTGATCTGTGCTTAGTGCTTTAGTGTTATGAGGAATTGGAATAGTCTCCTTCTTGTTTCAAAGTCGGATTGGTTTTCAATTTTGTTGTTGTTGTGGTTTTAGGTGATAATCCGGATGATGTGAAAGCAAGGCTCAAATACTGGGCACAAGCCGTTGCATGTACTGTTCAATTGTGCAGCTGAAGAAATGAATCCCGAATCAGAAAAATTCTTGGGTGTGTGAAGATGTTCTTACCTGAACTATATTTTGTCAGCCATTGTTAGCTAAAGGAGGAGAGATCTCAGAATTCGAAGGTCTGAAATTTAACCCAACACCGACAATGATTTTGACTTTAATTCCATATGTATGTATAGTAGTCTAATGATTTATGAACGGAAAATAAAAGGTGGTATTCATGAATAAAAAGTATCAAATTCTTTCTAATTTCCCTCTGTTGGTGTCATCATCGTCTACAGCTTAACTAACATCTGACTTCTTGATTGCTGGATTCTTCTCCTTATGCAGTAATTGGCTAGTGAGAGCCTTCGCCTAACTTTGACTGGTTATGTTTCTGCGAGGTAACTAATCTAACTGTGCCTATTACCTTAGTGTGATGCAATATGATTATCCTCGTCATGAAGCTTCTTGTAAAGCTTGTAAGATATATGAAAGCTAGATTTGTTGTCCTCATGCAGTGGTAAGAGACTTGTCTTTAACGAGAGCTGTCACTAACTTGTTATGTGGACCTCTACTTGCTGAGGTAACTAGTCTTAACTTGGTAGCTAGATCTGTAACCCTCTTCTTTATGAAGGTACTGAGTACTGACATTACTGCTGTCTTCTGACAGTCTTGACTCGTTCCATTTTTTATGAATGTGTGTTGAAGCTTTACACTCTTCTGGCTAATTTGCCTAATTTGGCGGTGCTCCGTAAAAATTTATGAAGAATACAATGGGAGGACAAAATAAGAAGATAGATTGGAGATATTATGCAGATTTAACACATGTTACCGACTTCTACTCAACAAGCAAGAGTCTGAGAGGACTAAGCTTTTCAAATTACATAGCCGCCTAATTAATACAATTCTGAACATTTAAGTCGTGGCATGTAGAAGTATTTTGTACCAGTTGCTCTAAAAATGTTACTTATACAAGTGTTATATATTTGCGCAATTACAAATCCTTTCAAGTACGCCTTGCTCACAAAAATCGGACACAAAGGGGTTTTGCAATTAATCAAGCGTTAATCTCAAAGAACACTGCAAAAACAAATCGATTTAGATTGAGTAGCAGCGAAAGGTCGTAGCAGAAACCACACAAAAGACATCGTTTTTCACATAGCCATGAAAGCTACCAGTAGCCCAAAAACATCGAGTGTCAACTGCTATATCTATGTCTGAAACAAGTTCGTCACAGGAACACACTGTTAGGACTTGTGAATTCTACTATAGACCTAGATACTGGCACCTGATGATATCCAAAGATATCCTCTATCTAGATGGCTAAACTAAACCACTGAGTCAATGTTGCTACCCGCTTGAATGAAGCTCCTTGTAAATTGTAACCTTGTAAAGCCGCTCACAGCTCAATCTGTCAATGTCATTGCAGGAGCAAGGTCGGTCAAATGGTATGGAGGTACATAAACTGCTTGAATAGAGATTACAAACCTATATGTTATAAACGTGGTTGCTTCAATGCTTAATAAAAATATTGGGTTCAAGTCTAGCTAATCCACATTCTTCAAAACAATATAGACAAAAACCAGAAGAAATATAAAGCACATTCCAATGAAAACCAGTCTTTTTTTCACATATAGAAGTCCAGGTATCTTACCTTCCTTTTTGCACAATCGTGGAAACAAACAGCTTCCTGTCTGTTTGATTTTAGCTTGTAATTTCTTCTTTCACTAAGCTTTTCAATTTGGCCTCTTTTCGTGGATCTTTTCTTTTTGCTTGAATATGATGCACAAATGCGGCTACTATGTCATGGAGTTTCGGGGGAGGCCTGCTTGCTGAAGAAACATTATGACCAGCATCCTTCAAAGCACGAGCAACATCCTTTTGTGCTTTCTGGAAGTGCACGTTACACAGGGCAGGAACAGTCGATGCAAGTGTTGGTTTTGGACAAGTTATTGCTTTTGACTGAGCTCTACAATGAACAATATAACCACACAGAGTTAGAATAGAGCTGACTACATAATCATCACATGCTAGTTGCACTTAAGAATGCTAAAATTTAAGCCCTTTCCAATCAGGAAATAACAAAGAACATAACATCTGACATCTGCTCCATGTTTTAATACCACCAAATTTACCATAACAGCTACAACCATCACAGTAAGAACTTCAGGAAGATATAATAATGCAAACAAGAAACAATGCAAGATAGTTTCAATTCCTCACCACCAAACAAAACCAGTCTCAAAAACCATAATAGCATTCATTGAAGCACCTATTGTTCCCTAATTAGAAACAACCACAAACAAGCAAAGAGATCGTGAAGGAACCTTTTGTTGACGTAAGTACAAGACGTGTAAAGCTTCTGTTTTTTATCCATGAGAATATGAAGCTGACAGTAATTAGTGAGTGCCATGGCCTTGGATTTGCAACCACTACCACAAGCCACACAGTTACCACTTTTAACGCCGCCATCGTTGCTGTTGTTGTTATTATCATTGTCTCCGCTACCTTCAATTTCATCCCCAGTGTTTCCTCCTCCTTCTACCTTACGTCTCTTGTTTTGCTGATGATTCTCATCTTTGAAAGGACTAACACCATAGTTCCAGCTGTAATATCTATGCTGCGCCTTGAGATCCTCCATTAGAGCCCAGTAATGGTCTCTATAGCATCTAGCTAGCTGCTTTAAATTGTGCGATCTGCGTCGGAGAAGCTCCGGGCGGGTGAGGTGAGTGGAACGTCCCAGGATCTGATCCTCCACCGCCATCGAAATCGGTGAACTCGACGACGGGTTATTATTAGGGTTTCGAGATTGGGATTCTTCTGGTAAACCGGATTTAGAGGGAATTGAGGCAGTGACGGGAGATGGATGCTTTGGGGGTTTTGAAGAAGAAGGGTTCTGCTTCGAAGCTGACGCCATTGTTAACTGTTGCAGAACAACGAACGAGAGAGAGAATGAGAAAAGTGTGGCGTGAGGAGAGAGAAGGAGAGAAGAGAGAGGAAAACTGCGGCAAATTTTGTCTCGATTTGTTGTTTTTATTGGGATATACAGTTTAAGAGAAGCCTAACTAAAAAGCCCATTGGGCCATAATAACATAAATCGAGAAGAATTAAAATCGAATTAAACCGGGTTGGTTTAGCTAAAGGTCAGCTGGTGTGCGCGGCTGTCGGTGGAAGGCTCCACTTCAGTAAAGTAGGGCCCACAACAAGAACCAGCCTGTCTTCTCAAACCGACACATACTTCACACCAAACGCGATATCTACCGTTGATTCTTCTGTGATCGAACGGTTGATAGAGACTGCTGATCCGTCACCCGCTTTAGTTTTAGTGTTTCTCTCAATTTCCCGAGAATCTCTTATTTTCTCAGCAACGAAGCAAAAGAGTTTAGTTTTTGTCGGTTGAATCATCATCACAGCCAGTTTTCTCCATCTCTCTCTCTCTGGATCTGCTGATCCACATTGAAGGGTAAGCAAGTTCTTGGTTAATCTCTGATCTGCATTCACTTTTTTGAAGTCTTCACAACAAATTATAGTTAGATTTTTATTTATCTTATATATACATCATTGTCTCCAATTTGGGTATGCTATCGTTCAATCTAACAGCTATTATTGGGTCTTTCTTGTGTTTTTGATTAGAGAACTTCATATTATTGGTTTTGTTGCTGAATTTAGTTCTTCCTTTGTTGATTCTTCTATATCAGCTTTTGACTTGTTGGATTTGATATCTAGATTTTAGCAAGATCTTCTTGTTTAACTTAGAACTCTGTATTGTATGTAATTTTTCAACTGTTTTGCCACTAATGATTGGTTTATTAGGAAGTGAAAATTCATGTTTCTAAATTTGTTATTTTGTTGATGTTTTTTCAGCTTTGTAGTTGGTATTTGCTCCATAGTAGTAAGCTATGGTGACAATCCGGAGTGGTTCCATTGTGATTCTGGTTCTGCTGGCTGTGTCATTCCTGGCCTTGGTTGCAAATGGAGAAGACAAAACCATTAAAGTGAAGAAAATTAGGGGTAAAAAGGTGTGCACGCAGGGATGGGAGTGCGTCTGGTGGTCTGAATACTGCTGTAACCAGACCATTTCAGATTACTTTCAGGTTTATCAGTTTGAGCAACTCTTTTCCAAAAGAAACACTCCCGTTGCTCATGCTGTTGGTTTCTGGGACTACCAGTCCTTCATTACTGCTGCTGCCCTCTTTGAGCCTCTTGGGTTTGGTACCACCGGAGGAAAGCTCATGGGTCAGAAAGAAATGGCTGCCTTTCTTGGTCATGTCGCTAGCAAAACGTCCTGTAAGTTTTCTTCTTTTTGATTCTTTTAACTTTCCAATACTGAACCATTTTGTGAAGCTGGTATGAGTAGTTAGAATGTATACTTTTAGCTAAGCTTTCATAGCTTTTTTTCCATCTTATTAATTTGATCACACTTGACATATGGAGTTGTGAAAATGGGATATCCCCTAGGTCGCTGTTACTGGTTTCTATGTTGTAAGAAGTTTTGCATCAGCATGATGAGTGTTTCTGTGTATGTCTTTTATAGGTGGCTACGGAGTTGCAACAGGAGGGCCTTTAGCTTGGGGTCTGTGCTATAACAGGGAAATGAGCCCAATGCAATCATACTGTGACGAGTCCTGGAAATTCAAGTACCCTTGCAGCCCTGGAGCTGAATACTACGGACGTGGTGCCTTACCCATCTACTGGTACACAAATTCTCTCTTCTACTTTGAAGCTCTAGATGAAAACTTCCAAACCATACTAATTGCATTCTTACATACTCAAATTTTCAAGGATCATCTGATGCTAAGGTATATATAATCTGTGTTTATTTGATGAATGAAGGAACTTCAACTACGGAGCAGCTGGGGAAGCCCTGAAAGCTGATCTCTTGAACCACCCTGAGTACATTGAGCAGAACGCGACACTTGCCTTCCAAGCTGCAATCTGGAGATGGATGACACCGATCAAGAAAAACCAGCCCTCGGCTCACGACATCCTCGTCGGAAACTGGAAACCAACAAAGAACGATACCTTGTCCAAACGTGGCCCGACTTTTGGCAGCACCATGAATGTCTTGTATGGAGAGTACACATGTGGTCAAGGTGACATCGACCCAATGAACAACATAGTCTCACACTACTTGTACTTCCTCGACCTCTTGGGTATTGGAAGAGAAGACGCAGGGCCAAACGAGGAGCTCAGTTGCGCTGAGCAGAAACCATTCAACCCTTCGACTGTACCTACCTCTTCCTCTTCGTAAGACGTCATTGTTATCAATCAAGTCTCTCTCTTGCCTCACTGGATGAATGTTATGTAATAAGTGAAAATTGCTTGTGGTAAAAAAAAGAAGTGTGTTTTAATTTTGTCCCTTTCAACCCTTA
This sequence comes from Camelina sativa, assembly GCF_000633955.1. Classification (NCBI taxonomy): domain Eukaryota; kingdom Viridiplantae; phylum Streptophyta; class Magnoliopsida; order Brassicales; family Brassicaceae; genus Camelina; species Camelina sativa. The sequence continues at coordinate 2,332,066 of NC_025701.1, read as the reverse complement.
TTAGAACTTATGCAAACAAAATTTTATATATTTTTCTGTATGTAAAAACCATATTATTTAATTATTGTATTTGCAGAATGTGTGTAAAATAGAGAAAAGTAAGGGAACATAAATGTGGTTTGAGAATGAACTAATGATGATGTTTTGTTTCTCTACTCTGTTTATTACTCCAGTAACATTTGTTCACATGGTTTTGAGCTTTCACCGCATTTGTAACACAGACGTTAGAGCATCGGCAGAGACTACTACAAAAAGTCTCTCAAAATATACTATTTTAGTTATTTTAATAGAATATGATTATTTATTTAAAGATTAAATTATAGAAAAATTTTAGCCAATAACAATTTGGCACCTGTCCAGAAAAGTTTTTAATAGATTCTCATTTCGTTCTTTACCTTCTCTCCTCCTTTACAAATTATTTATTATTATTTAGTTAATGAGAAGCCCATTCAGATATGTCCAACGCACATGATCTTAGCTCACATTGGAATATAAGACATGAATAATGTAAATAAAATCCATTATATCAACAAAATTAAGGTAATGTAATGGAATTATATCAACTCGGAGAGGTATAAACGCTTAATTATATAATATGATACCTTTGATTTGTATATTTCTTTCCACAACAGTTTAGAAAACCCATTAATTAAATTATAGGAGATTTATTTGAAATATTTTCTCGGGAAGTCACATTAAAAATGAATTAAAAAAAGAAATATAACTTATTGACAATCTCTCTTTGATTTGAATACAAAAAAACGCCATTTATATATATTATTGTTTTTCTTGCCAAAAAATGTCATAAATTGTTTAAAATCAAATTAAAAAAAAAAACAGATTTCATAAAGTGTAACATATCACAGTTTTGATGTCGAAAATTCGGTCATATCTCCCTTTGATTTGATATATCGAACTTATGTCAAACCTTAAAAACCCTCTACAGCCGGGGTATTTAACAAAACGTCATTATTATACATAGATGTTTAAAAACAGTACTTATGACGTAATTTATAAATGATCATATATGGGTACTAATGATCTTTATAACTAATATTTTTATAAAATCAATTACAATGAAAATAGTAATTATCATGTTTTGAAGATAGCACTCAAAGATTTTTATATAGTAAAAATATTAAAAATGAAATCTAATAAAACTTAATGTGTAGATATATACATATATTTAGATAATTTTATATAATTATTAATTTATATTATTGATGGGATCATATATTTACAAAGGAGTTTCAAAAAAATTATTATTTTATTATATTATCGAATAGTATCCAAAATTACACTAGCCCAATTTGGAACTAGAGAAATTTATTAATTTATAGAAATTATTAATTTACTGAGTATTAATTTATAGAAATTCTACTGTATATGCGTGATCGTCGATCGAAAAAGCTATATAAACGGTAACGATATAGGTGAGTTATAGTGTAGGTTTAAAATATACTACTATTCTCTTTAGCTACTTGATTATAATATAAAAAAGATGTTAATATATATGCAATGGCATGGTCGTAACGTACGTTTATTATCTAATACTGTAATTGAAATCAGAATTCAACATGTCAAACAAAAAAAGCTTAACATTACTATTGTTGAAAGTATATAAAATCAAAAGTAATCTATTATATCACTAATTCTAATAGGAAAGTTATCTATTAAATTACTTATTTAGATAGGAAAATATATGCAATTAATAAGGACAATATATGTAATTAATAAGGAAAATATTTGCAATTTAAATGCAAGTATTATCTTATTATATAAAGTTTGATGTCAAATTTACTCATTAACAAGATCGTAACATGTATAAAAAGAGGATGACAAAAAAACTAAAGTTCAAAAGTAATAACATCAAAGAGCAGAGATTATACAAAAAAATAAAAGAAAGAGGATGGAGAAGATCAGGAGACCAGATCAAAGTCCCTTGACCCAAGATAAAAGAGCTTCAACGTACCCAATGTAGGATAGGATGAGGTAGATCGCAGAAAAACCTAAAGCTAAACCCAAGCTCTGCACCCCATAGATGAGAACTGGGCGTTGTAGTAGAAACGAAAAGAGATGGAATGCGACATAGAAGAGGATGGCGGAGATGAAGAACCACGAGAAGTTGGAGACGGCTGCAGAAGCAACGGCAGTGGAAAGAAGCTTGGATTCGTCGTCAAGAAGGCTGCTGAGAAACTTCGCTGGAACAAAGACAATCAAAATTCCTATTACCCATTGGATGCCGTTGGAACACTCCTTGACGAAGGTCTTCCAGATGTCGTTCACATGGGCTGGGGCGGCGGGTTCATCATTCGAAGCTCCGAAACATCGGGCGAAGAGACTGAACAAAAAAACGAAACCAAATCAAATTAATGTTATACAAAAAAGCAAATGTTAATTGACGCAAAAGTAATAACATCAAAGTCTTGATTAAGCAGAAATTATACAAAAAGATGTCTTAAAGCATTATTATCTAAAAAAAAAAAAAAGGTAGGATGGAAGAGACAAGATCAAAGTCCGATGAAGGACTTGACCCAAGATAGGAGGTTGGGATGAACAAAAAAAACTCTGAAATTAATATATTTTTCAACCATAAATTATCACTTAGGACTTTGCATCAGTTTCACAATTGCAAATACCTTGAACTAATTAAGAGTAAAATTAATAGTAAATCAATCAAAAGGTATAACAAAATTGACATATTCAAAAGATTTTATTTTATAATCTTGTACAAGATGTGCTTATATACAATTTTTTAATGTTTTCTATACATGTCATCTTAAGATCCATTCTCAATATGTTTATTTGTGGTGGGATGTTGAAAATTTCCCAATAAAAAGGATTCAATAGCTGAGTACGCTATTACGAAAAATTGAAGCTTGTATTATTGATCCGGATTTGCTTATTGGCCCATGTAGTCTATGATACACTTTACCCTCACAATTAACCGATCTTAGCTAGTTTTTAAGATAAGTTTTCACAGATTTTATTACTTATGTGATTTCCGAAACTGCCACAATATTAGATTTCTTTTTATACTATTGGTATATTATGGTTTATTGCATTTCTATTTAAAAATAACTAGAAATAAATAAACATGAGTAGTATATATTTTAAATATTATATATTTTGTTCTCTACGAACATATAAAAGACGATTAGATTTGGATTTGCAGATTTACGTATTTCTTATTTCGCATGTAGATTTAGTAGAGATTGGACGAACATATAAATCCTAATTCCTAACAGATTTTCTTATTTCGTATGCAGATTTACGTACTTCTTAAATAAATTGGGCCTTAAGCCCGTTAATTTAGAATTGGCTGCTTTGGTTTGTTTTTAAATGTTGTAAGCTTTTAGTTAGACATACTGAACTGAACATTGATTCCAATTGAATTAGCTGATTGTTCAGGAACTAGAATTGGTTTACCTTTTTTAAAAAAGTTACGTGAGATCTAAGAGTGAACATCAACTCTTTTTGCTTTATGTTTTTGTATTGAATGATTAGGTGAACAATAGAGGAAGACAAAGTAGCATTATGTATAATAGTTACAAAGAGTTGCTTGATCTTGAAGTTGAAAGAAAGAGAGAAGTCATCATCGCAAGGATGGAAAGTCTCAGGTATTCTATCTAGCTCATACAGAAATTTTTAAGTCCTTCATCTCTCGTGGATTAGTTTAATTGATATTTTGCTTGGACAGAGACTTCTTTAATCAACGAGAGATGAAGCAAGTTCGGATGCAACCGGTTATAGGCTTAGTAGCTTTGGTCTTACGGCCCTTAAAAACAGTGGCAAGAGCACATTTTCGTGCAATCTTGTTGAAGTTCTTCTCCAAAAAGGTTATTAGTATTTGCTTATCTGAGAGTATCAGTCTGCAAAAATGAAATCAGCATTGTGGATAAATGCTCTTTATTTTATGTCTTATGAAATTCAGTTTGTTTCTCTGTTTAAATGGATACAAATTGGCTTGTGATGGTTGCTTTGTTTTGATACATTTTGCTGAAAAGTTAACCTTTGTGGTTTACAAATACAAAAGTGTTGCTTATTTGGACCTTAAACTAAGAAGGGATAAGTCTAATGGATTGAGCTGGTCTGCTTCGTATTCAATAATTGAAGCTATATATAATATATACACACAAAGTCATGAACGAAGGACCAAGGTGATATGTAAAGTTATTGGCGTATGATATTAGACATTTAGACTCTTAGTTCTTTTTATTGAACCAATTCTCTCATGTAAAAATAGCAACGAATGAGAGAAGAGGCTTTAACATGCTAGTAGTTTTCACGTATTTTCTAACTCAATCCTTAATTCACATTCGAATAATTAAGACATGAATAATGGAAAAAATTTCTATGATATTAACAAAATTGTGTTAAAAAGTAATGAAATTTTTTTTTTTTTTCTTTTTTTTTTATAAAAAAATTGGTTACAGTTGAAACGACCAACAAGATATACATACTACATACAGTCTCTGAGTTGTATTGATAATGTATAACACCTGAAAATAATAATTAACAAAATTTGAGGGGGAAAATAAAAAAAGAAATAGAAAAAGTACACGCTGGAAAATAAAAAATAAATAAAAAATATTAGTTGGAAGGAACTGACCAAACAAAAAAAACAAACAAACAAACTCTGAAATTTCTCAATTTCCTCGTCGTCGTCGCCGGCCCGGTGGTTTCTCTCAACTCCTCCGCCGAGACGACTGACGCCATTTAAAATCAGGCAAGGAGTGGGAGTGAGGGTTAAGAAGGAAGATGACCTTATCAATCGTCTCGTTGTTCCCAATCTGCGCAAGATTCACGCTAGTGATTTGGTTTCTCACTGCGCTCGTGTCCGTGTCTTGTAATCCGGGAGTGTTCAATGTTAAGTATCGTTATCCAAGGCTACAAGGTTCCCTGAGCGCCTTAAAGGAGCACGATGACCGTCGCCAGCTCACAATTCTCGCTGGAATCGATCTACCCCTTGGTGGAACTGGTCGTCCTGATATCCCCGGGTGAGTGTTTCAGATTCACCACTTCTCCTCCTTTGGAGTCTTACTTCATCACTGTTGTTTTCTTTTTAGGAATTTTTGGAATTAAAGTTGCAATTTTTAGATTATGATCTCTCTGTGTTTCTCTCTTAAAGGCTTTATTATGCAAAGATTGGAATTGGAACACCTGCAAAGAGCTATTATGTTCAAGTCGACACAGGCAGTGATATCATGTGGGTTAACTGTATCCAGTGCAGACAATGTCCTACACGAAGCTCTCTCGGTGTAAGCCTCTTTTTTTTTTGTCTTTTTTTTTTGTATTTTCATTTACAGTTTCCTTTCGTTGCTCCAACTCAATGGTTGCGCCTTTTGTTTTCACAGATTGAGCTGACGCTGTACAACATAGACGAATCAAACAGTGGGAAGTTGGTCTCTTGTGATGATGATTTTTGCTACCAGATAAGTGGTGGTCCTCTCTCAGGCTGCAAAGCTAATATGTCTTGTCCTTATCTTGAGATATATGGAGATGGTAGCTCTACTGCTGGTTATTTTGTCAAAGATGTTGTGCAATATGACAGTGTTGCTGGTGATCTCAAGACAAAAACTGCTAACGGGAGTGTCATATTTGGGTAATTCACTTTTATTTTATCTCGCTTTACTATCTTTAAACTAGTAAACTGCTGCAACATGGTACTTGCAGCTTTGTTAGATCTTCTTTCTGTTCTCACTCAAAAAAACACAACTTCACCTTGCTTGAGGTCACGGTCTTATTTCTTTAAAATGAACAGAAGGAAATACATGGAAACTGCTCTAAGAAAGCTTTATTGATAACAATTCTTGAAGCCAAACAGATAAAACTTGATTGCTTAAAGAATTTTTTTTTGAGATTCTGAAATAGGTTAAAGTGTACTCTGGCATCTATGCTTTTATTTATTTATTTTGAAAGTAACATGTGAATAAGTTCTCCACCATATAGTGAATATCAGAAACAGACCATATGCTTATACTGAAAGATATTGTGCTTTTGATTGTGGCAGTTCATTAGTTTGCTAAGGTATATTTCCGTGCACAACTCATTTCATTTATTTCATATGCATCTACACGTTGGGAAACTTTGTAATTTAGAAATACCATATTTATATTTTAGTTTTGTATTCTGGCGGTCCTCACTCAACCGACTTAACGCTGAACCTCTAACTGTTGTGCAACATTCAAGAGCCTGAGAATTGCGGGTCATTTTTATAATCCCTCAGAGATCTGTAAAATGAGTAGACTAGTTGTCCATTACAACGTTTTACCATTCCTATGACAAGAAAGCTTAATCCTTCATTCCTCATTGCCTCTTCCATTTCTTAATGTTTTTATATGATCTTGAAGGTGTGGAGCTAGGCAGTCAGGAGATCTAGACTCGTCTAATGAAGAAGCACTTGATGGAATACTTGGATTTGGGAAAGCTAATTCCTCCATGATTTCCCAGCTGGCCTCATCAGGGAGAGTGAAAAAGATATTTGCTCATTGCTTAGATGGAAGAAATGGAGGTGGTATTTTTGCTATCGGACGTGTTGTACAACCAAAAGTAAACATGACACCATTGGTACCCAATCAGTATGTCAACATTGTTTTCCCTTTAAACTGTTTTACCTTTTCTTGTGCAATCATATGCTTCAAATGCAATCATCGCCTATATTGTTTGGGTAGAAGCTCAACGAGATACCAGTAGATGCAGTGATCATGTTATTTCTGTTATAGACCTGGTTTAGAGTTTCAATGCTCTTTCAAGTACATTGGACGATCGTGGAATTTTTTACTTTACTTATAGTAGAGTGAACCTTCTTGCAGTTCTTGTATAGAGGAGGAAAATAGAATTAGTGTGCTTGACTTTAAAGCTTCTTCTAAAATGATGAATATATTCTTTCTCTTTTTTGTTAACGGACTATTATTGTTTTGAACTGTAGACCACATTACAATGTCAATATGACAGCAGTTCAAGTTGGTCAGGAGTTTCTTAATATTCCAGCTGATTTATTTCAACCGGGAGATAGAAAAGGAGCAATAATTGACAGTGGTACGACCTTGGCCTATCTTCCAGAGATAATCTATGAGCCACTGGTGAAGATGGTACACTGCTAGAAATTTCCAGTTCTTAAAGAAATTTAAACTGCAGAGTCTATTCTCATAATTAGTTGTTCTTTTGTTAGATAACCTCGCAGGAGCCTGCTCTGAAAGTTCACATAGTGGATAAAGATTATAAATGCTTTCAGTACTCTGGAAGGTTAGTCATATTTCTTGATTATATATTTATATGATTCATCTGCAAAATTTTCAATATGCATCTACCAAGAATATCTTTGGACATCATTGTGGATGGTTTGCATGTAAGCAACTTCTCCTTGTGATGTCTGACGTATCACACAATGGTTTTCTTATGGAACCTTATTTACCTTTGCTGCAGAGTTGATGAGGGGTTTCCAAATGTCACTTTCCATTTCGAGAACTCGGTTTTCCTCAGGGTTTATCCTCATGACTACCTGTTCCCTTATGTAAGCATATTCAGCGTTTCTGGTTGATTTTTCGCTCTTGTAATCTTCATGTTTCAGCCTGATTTTTCTCTCAATCTTGCTATTCACCCCTAACTCAACACCAAAACTTTGTAGGAAGGAATGTGGTGCATTGGTTGGCAAAATAGCGCAATGCAATCCAGAGATAGGAGAAACATGACACTTTTGGGAGGTAACTTGTTGGATACATAGTTATTAGTTTGTAGTCATATTATACAAAACCATGACTAAGTGACGAAGTTTAATTGCAATCCAGTTTGTGAAAAAATGCCCATTGTGTTCTCTTGCTCAGTTGCTCTCAGTGAATATAAGCCTCATGTGATTCAATCCAATTCCCACAGTATCTTACCTTCTCTTTTGCAGATTTGGTGCTTTCAAACAAGCTTGTTCTCTACGATCTCGAAAATCAGCTCATTGGATGGACTGAATACAACTGTAAGTGCGATATATCGCTCGAAAACAATATAAATATTCATGTCTCATTGTGACTGGGAAAGATTTGGAATTTGAACAATTTATCATCTCTCTTTGGCAGGCTCATCAAGCATAAAAGTAAAGGATGAAGGAACAGGAACAGTTCATTTAGTAGGCTCACATTTTATCTCTTCTGCACTGCATTTAGATACCTCTTTGCTTTTAATTTCCTTACTTCTCCTTATGACTCTTTTCCTTCTTTAGAGACTCCTTATAGTATATCTTTTGTACATAGATTCTAACATTTTGCTCAAATGGTAAAGATGGTTTGAATATATAGATGATAATACAAAGAAAAACCAGCAGCAGATTTGATGAACAAACAAACAGATCTTGTTTTATTGATTTTAAACTATTTTATTGGTTTACTCGCACTGAAATGACCATGAAAGAGGACGCAGAGCAAACTGGTGTGAGTTGGAGTAATTGAAAGAGAGAGTTTGCATTGGACTCAAGGGCAAGCCGTCGTTAACTACGCAGTTTCCGGTGGAAGAGGAGAGAACACGGAGGAGTGTGGGGTCCACAAGCGACTGAGGAAATCCTTGACATTTCAGACGAAGGTTGATGACTGGGCACATTGGACATTTGTTCATTACCTCAACTCTGAACTTGATTCCTTGTCTCCCCTTCACCTGCGTCTGCTTCACCGTTGGTTCGCTGCTTTTGCTCTCACATTTTAGCCCAGAACCTATACACATATACATGCAACCCCATTCACATATCTACAGATAATAATTACAATGAAAAGTATTTAAGCTTTCAAGTTACCTATCTGAAGAAGCAACAAAGCAAGAGATGACCAAAGAAGAAACTTGAGAGGTTTTGACATTTGGACACGACTAAACAGAGCTTCAGAAGCATTGTACTNTTCAAGTTACCTATCTGAAGAAGCAACAGAGCAAGAGATGACCAAAGAAGAAACTTGAGAGGTTTTGACATTTGGACACGACTACACAGAGCTTCAGAAGCATTGTACTACAAACATGAGTATATACACATACACAATGACACACGCGTGCTTGTGTGCGCGCGTGTGGGGGAATGAGTCAAGGGATACGACCAATAATGGTCACATGCACAGAGAACCAAATAAAGGTGCAAGTAAAGTTACACTACAACAAAGTACTTAAAGGAGTGATAACGACTTTTTTTTCCTTCACATGTTGTGTGTCAGACTGAAGAAAACTATGCTCCTCTTATTTACGATTCCATAGATTGATCCCTTGTTGAATATCTAATCACAGTGCTTATCAGATAAAAATCAATTGTTTTATAGTCCCCATGATACGTATATAAGTGGAACCATCATGCTAAAACTTATAACCAGATCAACAGCAGATTGAGGCTCATTCGAGTCAGGAGAAAGAAGAAAATGCTGGTTTTTTCATTTACCCAAGATTGTAATGTGTCTCTTGTTACAAAAAGGGTTAATGTGGTTCTAGTACTTATCTAGTATATCTGTACAAGAAATGGATTGTTACAAAACCTTTGGATAGAACGATCTGAAGTTAAGAGTACTGAGAGTTACAGTATGTGTTCAGGGAGATTAATGGGCCTCTATAGAGGGGGAAGCTAGCCAGACTCATGAGTATCCGCAAACATGTGACATCCTCACAAAGATCTCGTGTACACACAGATGTGAAGGTCTGGATCAAGTAAGCACATGCAAGTCGAAACAGATGGTTAGGAGCTTCCATTGAATGGCAAACAAAAGGATTTTGTAAGTAAATTTGATAACTTCCATTGAGATAAAGTTTTCTTTGTGACTAATGAAAGCATGTACTTGCAATAGACATGGCTGGCCTCACCATGAAATTAGGCCGCTATCGATGAGATAGAGACGCGTTAAAGAACTCATCATCTTCAACAAAGATAAGACATCTACTAACCTGGAAATTAGCTTTCAATAACTACAAAGAACAAACTCTTCTCAAGTTAACATATCAACAAATATAGCTTACCTCTCAGGCTTCTGTCCAATCTTTTAACTCACTGCGAGAAGCATGAATATTTGCCTGTTGTTCTTCAGCTTCTGTGTCATTAACAACACCGCGGCATCTTGGGAAACCACAGTAACATGCAAGGCGCTCATCAATTGAAAAGAATCTGCCAAGTTATAGATAAATAATCAGTATATGACTGCAATTTCAAAAAAGCACCCAAGGAACAAAAGGCACAAAAAGAAACCTGTAATCATAGGTCAGTTCCTCCCATTTTGCGACATCCCTCTTTGCAAATATAATAATGTGCTCATCACCATTAACACTAATGACTCTTGAATAGCAATTTGGCTGTACAGGAAAATATCCATAAGTAATGTGATGATATTTGCAGATGCTAACTAAATCAAATAAAACTACTTGACCATACCTCACATGAGTGATTGATCAGGTGGGCAATACTTCCTGTCCTTGTTGCGTCTATGACCCGCTCATTATCAATTCTAAACATATAGGTCCCAGCACCCTATATCATAAAAGAAATTATTAGGTAAACTGATACCTAACATTTCAGTACTCATAACTAAAAATATCAGATAACAAAATTAAGTAGAAAAGTTAGGAAGATATGTACTATGTAGATACTAACACCGCAGGTTGCTTAAGGAACTAACAATATGTTCAGTGCTCGAGCCAAAAAAAAGAATCATTAATGCTGCTCAGAGATTACCATAGAGTATAAAATGCACAAGGTCAGATACGTACCACCATTGAGTTGTATATAAGATGTTCTCTCTTGTCAGCTATTGGCGCCCTAACAAGTTCCCCAGTGTATTCAATCACCTGCACCCCCCAATTCACAATATTGTCATGACTGACGCTTTACTATGCAAGAATGGACAGTTCAATTTATGAATTCCTAACCATATCTCCTGCCCTGTGCGGAAGCTTTGTAAAGATCCCAAAACCATGGATTCCTGATTTCCCTGTAGAAGAAAGTAAACCATGTAAAGGAAAACAAAAAAAAATCAGAGAAAATTAATTCTGATAGATATGTTAGGCTATATGGGAATCACTTCCCGTCTAATCCATAAAACGTAAAATGATCACAAGACAGCACCATACATCCCAAGAATTTAATGAGAAAAAAAATCCTACCAGTTTTATCTTCTTACAGAAATTTCACTAATTTGATCTATAACATAGCAGACACTTTGGCTAGTAATAACATCTTTTACAATTGTTGATTAAATGCTTACCGAATGCTAGTCTCTTCCTGTAAGTTTCCTTCATGTATGTATATTTTTCGGCCATAGATAGAATATTGCTTGGAGTAATAATTTGTGACATCTTTGATCCATATATGCGTTCGTACGTTGAAATTTCATGTCGCGAGTATCCGCCAACAATAAACGGCTGATTCTCAACAAATAAACGTTTTGAAGAAGCACCAGCAAGAGCTTCGGGTTCCTTTCGTCCTCTTCTTCCAAGATAATTATATGGCTCTACCAGAAACAAAGGGAAAGTACATTAATAATCCAGCAAGATAAAGTTATAAACTGACTTATACAGTGCCTTCTTTTAGATTTGATTACAAGCAAGCACAATGTGAAAAACACTTAAGATTAGATCTCTGAGAAAACTCTAAGAGAATAATGTAAGATCATTCAAGCTGAAAAAAAGACGCACATTTCCACAAGTAAGGTGAGAGAATTTCGAGCAAAACATTCCATCCCAAATAGATGCAATAATTCTACACTTTATTTCTACCAGCAGCAAATATTGATCAATGCAACTGCATACCAGTTCGAGCACAGCCAGAAGGATTAGGAGGTGGGAGGTACTTGGCAATATTATGAGCAGGTTTGATCATGTACTCTGTTTCTAGGTGGTTATTTGATGTTTGTCGATGCCTCTTGCAAAATGAAAGCAGGCGGATGCACTGATCTGCTTCATCATCCTCCATTGATAGAAGAAAAAGCCTATCCTCATCTGCAAGCTACAAAATGCTATCTTAGTTAGAACTATCTTTTTTGTAAAATTTGTGTGGTTGAGTAAACATCTATGAATGACTGCAGAATCATATGATGTCCTGTAGCATATGAAAGTACCTCAACACAGAGACCAGCAGCTCGTGCACATAGTGGATGATATGCCACCCGACAAGAACTATTTGAACACTGAAATGAGCATCATTGTTTGTAGTTAATTACTTTATTCAGTGACTAATATTTATGAGAGAGTCTAAACGAAGGATGCAATAAAAATATTGTCATGTGTGAATTTGTAAACAATGATTCAGCTTTCTTTTGCCATCAAAATAATTCTTACCTGGATACAAGCTCCATAAGATACACCACAGATGCTGCACAATAATTTCCAGCGATCCTGTTTTGAAGTATGAAAAAAAAAAACTAAATTAGAGCATCACGTACGTGGCTACTGGAAATACTACAATGTGCTTCTCTCGTTATAAAGGTAACTAATAATTCTGTCTAAGAAAACAGATGTAAAGGCAACTGAAAGAGAAACATCTCAAACCTTATTGACTTTATTAATCCCATGATAGGTTCCATCTTCTTCACATCCAATAAGCATGTTTCTGCATAATATCACAATCGTTGCTCATACATCTTGGATAGAGGTAAAGCCCCAAAATCCTTAGTAGAAAGAAGAAACATGCAGTGTAACATATCAAATGGTGAGGATTATACCTGGGATCCATATGGCACAAGCCAGATGAGCCCAGCGTCCATCAGTTGTCGGCTTCATAGCGCCCCCTGAAAGAAAATTTGTTGGTCATTAACCAAGGCATATAAAGACTCCATACCAAAAAGGTTGGGTTAAATTACCTACTACAGGACAAAGACAACATCGAGGAGGAATATCAAGAGCACCAGGACGACACAAATTGCATAACCACAGAATGCCATCACGGGGTTCCAACTGCCCATAGCATCTAGTATGGACCTAGTTCAGGATCAAAAATATACTGAGCATCATCTAGAAAAAGATAGTATGCCAGCCACTATACACATAAATCTAAAAGGATATAAAATAGTATAAAAAACTCAGAGAGAGCAATACCATCATTCTACATTTATCACATTGTAGGAACAGATTGTTCTCATATTCCTGCAGACAAGAAAATCTAAGTCACAACTAACTTATTAAGGCGTAGAAACCGTTCAATCAAGAAAGAAACATTGTTAACCTCATCCATGTGGCAGACATTGCACTTATCAAGATCTTTCCAGTCCACCCGTACAGGTCGGTAACCAGTAGGATGATCTTGATACTTTCCTGAACTATATTTGCGCTGAGAAACCTTCAAAGGTGGTTTGGATTGTAATAGCCCCTGCCAGTAAGGTCAAGACTTATTATAGGGCACAACATACATAAAATACGATTGCTAGAAGCTGAAGAATATTGCAAAGTAAGAAATTGGAAATCTACAACACAAAAAAGTACATAAAGAGAAGTCACAATTTTTTTTACAGAAATTAGTTATCGTAATGGTGAAATCTTCTGCGAAACTTGGTTCCTTTTTAAAGAATGCAGACCAGGACCCACCCTTAGTTTATCTAAGAGTTCAAATGCTCTCGGAAAGAGACAAGGAGAAAGATTTAATGCCATGCCAAACATTAAAGATGCCTAATAATGCATTTTAACTGCGAAACAGAAGGCAGACCACTGCAAAGTTTTCAGGGTCCCTAAAGGAGTACAACGGAGAACCTAGCGAAAACTCCTGAGAGTCCAATGAATGAAGGAGTAAAAGGAGACAACTATAACCACTACACATAACTTCAGATTCAAGAAGAAATACCTGAATAAGTTTATCGACTTCTGGGTTGGAGAAGCCAAACATATCTGTACCAGATTCTAGAAGTCCTTTACCCATAACATCAGGACTATTGGAAGCACTCTGAATCTTTTTTATCCTATTATATATTTTATTCCAGCAGGCAGATGGAGTTTCCCCTTTGAACTGTCAAAAAATCAAATATCAACTTAACATATGGCTATTACAAACCTTCTATGCACACAAGCCTTCACCTAAAAACCTAACCTGCTCACCGCTGTTGGTTGTCACTCTGAAAACGGGGCGAGTCTTTGACTCGGCATCTCTAAGCACTTCCATCTTGTACATGGCAGATGCATCAGGATCTGCTTAAAGTCAAAACAAGAAATTGTGCATGTATGAGACGAAAAAATTGCAGATTAATATAGAAAAGCACAAAAACTGGTAACTAAATGACCTTTTAGTGATATGAACTTTCTTATAGCTGTATACCCTTCCGGCCAAGTATGCTGACTATCCTTGAAAAATTCGGAGTCTGTCACGATCCTTCCTGGCAGACAAAGACAAGTGATATACTAATTAGTTTGGCTTATGCATAATGGCAGAGTCCATTCCAACTAAAGATGACCCAACATACTAATTAGTTTCAAACATTACCAAGATTAATTATTTGCAGATCTCCGATTCTATGCAAGCAATCTCCAAGTTCCATTGGTCGCAACCAGACTTCTCCATCTTTTGTGTGATCATCACCAGAGTTTGAGCTGTCCACTTCTCCACTATTAGTCCTTTCCGAACAATCAGTATCAGCAACTTTTTGAAGTTGATCCATCCTTCCTGGAAGCTTATATTCTTTTAGGTACCTAGGTGAAGTCAGTTACTCAGTTACAGCAATTTAACACAGGCATCACATTCTTGTTCGGATAAACATACGGAAATGGTCTGTTTGTTAACTTCACTATATTGGGAAAATTAAAAAAGTAGAATGCCAGTGAAAAGCAAGAGAAACTTACATTTTTGCTTCCTCCATGGCCTCTTCAAACCGAGGTTGCTTGCACTTCAGAGGAGATCGTGAGAGAAGCCCTTTAAGAAATGAGACCGCTTGTTTGACTTGTATTCTATATAACCAAAATAAAAATAGTCAATTTCCATTACAAAAGTATGATGTGTTTGTGTAACATTAGTTTCAACAATTCGGTAGCATAACAAAAATCTCTAAAGATATTACAACGATTTACTAACCTAGCAAAATCATGGGTGCCGAAAAACTGTACGAGGACTGATCTTCCTCCAGATGCCTTGTTGTTTAGACCTTTCCGCTTTACTATAACAGACTCATCCACAATAATTGCTGGCCACATAGCATGACCTGTCCAGAAAAGTTAACACACACAACAGTATGGTTCTCAGTATGGTTACTAAGTACCACAAATTCTAAAGCAATTAGGTTTTAAAGAGAAAGATGGTGACAAATATGCGTCCTAACAGCATCATGTTTCTTACACCATAACGGGAGGCTATATGCCTAAATATTTTCTACAAAAATAGTAAGAAAATACATGTACAAGAATACAGAAATAGGTTTGGTTCAAAGCATTTACCAGTTAGTTTCGCCCATATGATGTCTCTAGGCTCAAAATCTTGGCACTCCTCAAACGAAGCAGCCAATATAACCAGTTCATCATAATCTTGACCATCAACGGCCACATCGTTGGTACCAAACTTCATGTTTAGCAACTCCATCTCGTCACGAGAAATTAAAAATTTGATCTTTTCACGACGAAGAGCTAATTCCTCGCCATCTCCATCTCCATATTTAACCTGCAGCATATTATAGTGGTGAAAAAGACGAGCATTTACATATTCCATCAGTCACCAAAAATAATGACATGAACCAGATATAATAGACAGAAATAACTTACAATGTGATGCTTTGTCTCTACATTATATCCAATGATAGAACCAGGATACCAAACAGCATCCAATGGCCAAAAAACCTAGAGATTAGACAACAATCAAACTGTTAACAAGTCCCTTCCATAAAGATAGAATGGAATAGCTAAAGCACATAACTTAATAGCTCAACACTTGCCTTGCATTGTAGCCCAATGAAAGTTGTAGGATCGACACCATCATAACTCAACCTGCCATGCCACAAAACTCGCCAGTCATAAAACGACAATGACTAATCTCGGAGATGAGACAGTTTCCTAACCGGGAGAATAAATGGTAAAAGTGAACCCTAACCTGACCCATTTCTTAGCTGTGGCAGAAGCTGTGAGAACCTTGTCCTGATTCTTGATCAAACTCTTCTTCCTCCGGGAAGATCCATTTTGTTTACTTCCGCTACACACAGCTTTGATTCGACATCCCCTTAAACCCGGGTTATCAGAGATACTTAAAGTAGTAGAATCCACGCCCAAATTCATAAGCTCGCCATTACCAATCCTCCTCCTCTTCGGCTTCTTCATCTTCTCCTCCTCCTCATCATCATCAAGCTCCATAGTTTCAGTTTTCACAATCTTACCCATTCTCTTCACTCCCTCATTCTGAGATATTGCTAACTCGACGAAAGACTCACGCCGCTTCCTGCTCCTCCTCTTACGACGACAATAAACGTGAACAATATCAGGTCGGCGATGAGACCGCAACTCAAAACCATCCGCATGACTGAATTGCTTATGAGTAGGGGCGCTAATACGACACAATGAAGACGAAGAAGAGGAAACGGAGTAGACGCTCTCAAGAGAGGCGTAACGAACAGGAAGATCAGATTCAGCGTGGTGGTGGTCGTTGAGTTCGATTTTGCTTTGCGTATCTTCTTCTTCTTCTTCCTCCAAATGTTTTGAGATACACGACATTGAAATCATTAGGAGGAAGAGAGTCAAAAAAAAAAAAGAAAAAAAACTGTTGGGTAAAGGTTCTCCTCTTTCTCGCTCTCTCCGCCGATTGAAATTGAAATTGAAAATAGTTAGGGTTTGAGGGATCTCGAGAATTAGGGTTTAAGCGAAAGAGGGATGATATTGTTAGGGAACGAGATGTAGGAGCTTTTTGCCCCACCACGAATTATCCGGTTTCCCGCCGGCTAAAAATTTAACAGTTTCTTTCTTTTCTTTCCAGATCTGCTCCTCTCTCTCTCTCTCTCTCTCTCACTTCACTTCTTTTATAACATACCTCTGCAAACACGTACATATACGTACGTAGATGATGACGGGGGCAACAACTTTAGAAACATGACACGACACCGTTTTCTACTTAAAAGTCTCTTTTAAGTATCTGTCTTTGACTTTTGGACTTTTGGTCTTTATTTATTCCATGTACAGAACAGAATACATCAACACAAAGCCGGCTTTATATGTTCATTCGTATTTTGTACAGTATAACCACCGCAGGGATATACAAATTTGTCGCCGTTTAGATACAGAAGTTGTGATGGAATATTTGTACACATATACATTACATTTTATATACGTTTGGTGGGCTCGAGACTACATGTATATGCATCAAAAGTGTAGTTTTCTTAGATTCATGAGCTAAATTAAATAAATAAAAAATGATTTTGTATATATTAAAAAAAATGATTTTCTTCTTCTCCTTGTTTTTGGATTTCTAGAGTTTTGACTTTGAGTTCTCATGTTTGATTTGAAGCAATTTCTGCTTATGGAGATGGAGTTACATCTGCAGCTGGATGCTGTTCAGTCCCATAGTTCCACAAGTCCCTCAGTTCTTTCCTCACCAACCCTAGAATGACCGTGATTCCTGCAAACCGCACTTGCATTTGTAAGAATCCTTGCATATATATATGGTCGGGTTTTAAACAATGACTAATAAGAGTTTTTAATGAACGATATACCAAGCGTGCAAGGGACAAGATAGAGCAATGCAGGTTGACCGTGTCCGTTCATAACATACAATCCCAAGTATGTTAAGAATAGCCCAAGTCCGTAGCCAAACATCAACCATGGGAAATATCCATTTGAGACTCTTTTGTTATTTTCCTTGTCATATCTGAGAGACAAAACCAAATTGAAATGGCGCATACTGTATAAGGATAGTGTTTTCATAGTGAACCAGGATCATTGTTAAGCCAATGCACAAGAGCGCTACCTGAATATAAAGCATATGAGAAGTCCCGGGAAAAGAATGTCTCCAAAACCGATCATGTTGTAACCACCCCATGGATCAGAAAGCCGTGGTACTTTTAAAAGCATGGGAATAGATTCTCCAGTGTCTTTGCTCCCACGTGCAACCTATGCCATTGATTAACAAACATGATCATCATATTGTATCCAACTTGTACGTGGTTGAGGTTAACCTATCATCGACCTTCTTAGCTCTCTCACTAAGTGCAAACATTCTATACTGAGATGAAATTATAACAAGTGGAACTCACCGCAATCATAACACTTTGCTTGAAGATTAGTGGTGATATGAATACCCAAAAGATGTCATAGAAAAACGCTCAACAGAGAAGAATGGTAGCAACCTAAACGTGAGACACACATTAGAACACATACAAAGAAATATAGTTGGAAACACACATACAGTGATACAGAAAACTTACCCTGATATTAGGTAGCCGAGCCACTTGCAAGACATTTATCATCATGCAAATACCCTGTCACGTAACACGTTAAGCTTAGAAAGCCAACTAAGGACAATGCTGAACCAAAAGCATGTTAAAGTAATTGCTACAAATTAGTTGTCAACCGACAAATGTCTGAGACAAAACAGAACCTTGAGTTGGATTTGATAAAGAAGTGAAAGAAAATGTTGAGTACGCCAAACCAATATTTTTGTTTAGACAGACGGCAAATCGAAGACTAACCAAGGTACATAGGGATAATTTGGCTTTAGACAACTGTAAAATGACCAGGCTAAAAAAAACTTACAAAAATATCTTGGCCTGCCCATGCGTAGGAAGTTTTGCGCTTTATTAACCAGACGACAGCAACCACCAAGCAGAATAACAGAACCACGAGTGAGAGAATTGAGGTATTCCCAAACAGAGGGAATTTTACACTCTTCTGGCCGCATTTATTGCATCTCCTGCAGAAATAAAAACATGAATAAAGAGAAAGCATCACATGAGCTTTTTGGCTCAACAACTTAATTGGGTTTCTGAGAGTACCTTTTTATGAGTGTAGTGATAATATTATGCATTCCCTGAGATAGAAGAGATATTAATAATTAGGGTATTGACATAACAATACTATTCGATCATAAATTTAGCTACTGAGCCATAAAACTAAGGATATGCTCAAAGAGTAGCCAACATTACCTGCATACCACCAATGCAGAAAAATATGGTCAGGATCAAGATGAACCACGCTGACATGAAGAAGAAGAGCAAAATGAGGAACGTGGACGCTGATATGACAAAGATAACAGCACCTGTAGCACTGATATCAAGAGTTTCATCTTCAGCAGCTTTGGTAGCATCATCATTTGAAGATTTCTGCCAAAAAGATTCAGATGATATGAAAAGAACAAGAATTAGTGTAAAAGTGGATCTTTTAAGTAATTTCAAACAAAAATATTGTTTCATGATTTCATCTAGGGTAAGATATTAAAGTGAAGTTTAGTTTCGGTAGAACCCCAAAATGCGAAGTATAATAAACCTTGGGTGATAATTCATCATATTGCTCATCATTCTTCTTAGGACTGGTGCAATGTGACCAAATAGAAGCAATGAAAACTGTTCCAACAGACATTAGCCAGAGGAAGACCACTGCATAATCCAAAATCGGGCTCTTTGGAGAATACAATAAAAGCTCCACTGCATCAAAAAAACACAGAGCAAACCACATAGCAATCAAAAGAACAGTAACAAACAAAAACAGATAGACGATCACTGAAATTGTTGGAAATGATATGAGGATCCTACATACTAGTGTCACAAATAGAAAAAGGGTTAGTACTTACCTTTCTTATTTTGCGTAATGGAATTCCTCAGTGCATCTCCAGATGAAGTTGTAATCATCAAAACAGGTATAGAAACATTCATGGAGGTAGCATTCTCATCACAAACCATCTCATCCAGCACTAAAGAAAAAAAGCAAAGACAACAGAAACAGAAATCAGAGTCTCATCAAAACAAGAACCACAAAGCAAGAAATAGCAAGGTTAGAAAATCTCAACCTTCTTTATCGTTTATCAAGATCAAAGCGGCAGCTCCTCCTGCTTGTGCAACTTCAGCCTTAGCTGAGAAAGTACATTCGCCACGCACAGATAACGCAATAGTACCAGATAGCTGCAAAAAAATAGAGAAACTACATGAACATTAAATAACAGCATTATGAACTGTCTGTATTTGAGATTTCAAGAAAAAAAAGAAGAAGACCTTGGAGGTTAAATTGGAGCAACTGGTCAAAGGAGTGGTGAGAGCAACAGGAAGTTTAACAGCTTTGTCTTTATCAGAGGGAAGCAGTGCCCCAAACTGAGCAGTCATAGCCGTAAAAGTCTCGCCGCTTTCTCCGTTAACCCAATTCTCGACTTTGACCTACAAATTTCAATACAATCCGGTAGTTGCATGAGTAATGTGATCAGGTAGACAAGTTCTATGCATGAATCTATAGTTTTCAATACCATCAATCTCGTCCTACAGATTGATCTGACTGAAGGGTTTAACCTAACTTTTTGAAATTGGATAACAGCAGATGCTAATACAAAACCTGTGTTTGCAAAATTTGATCTATTTCCATCAATTATATAGATACAGTTTCGTTCGACAAAAAGGCAAAAAGAAACCAAAACTGGAGAAGATAACGATTCCGGTTTATTGATGAACACTGTACCGAAATTTCAACGTGAGATTATAATAAAGGAACTGGAATTGGGGAAAATTGTGTTACCATTTGAAAATCATTGGTACAACCAGGAATCTTCGGAGCGGTACCACCACCTTTCGTGTCAGCACACACGCACAACAGACCTATTAGATAGAGGGTCACCGCCGCCGCGAGAAGACGGCAGCCAAACGGAGGTAATGACATCGCCGCCGTGAGAAACAGAGAGAACAAAAAATATTGAAGAATTGTAGAAGAAGAAAAAAAAGGAAAGAAAATATTCTCCGTTCATCTTCGTTATTACACAACCAGAGAAAACTAAAACTCCATCAAAAGCCATCTTTTCCTTTTTAGAAATTTTCTTTTTTTTCTATTTCGATTTTCCTTTTTCCCTCGCTTTTCCCATAATTGACAAAATTAGTTTATTTAAAATAGGCAAGTTATTATTACAAAGATAAAATAAAAAAATACTAGTGATGATTTCACTATTTTGCCAAAATTTTATAAAAGTAGAAGGCAAAAAAATAAATTACAGTTCATGGATTTTTTTTTTCTTTCTACAAGACAAATAAAGGGAAAAATAAAAATAAAATAAATAGGTTGTTTTTGGATTTTTTTTTTATTTGGTTTAAGTGGAAGAACAACAAGAGAAACCAGAGGTGTGTTTGGAGGCAGTAGTAGTGTTATCATCCTTAACAAGACTTACCCGATTCACGGTGAGTTCATCTTTATAAGTATCGGAGTTTAGCTGCTTACGGCTCACGTTGTTGTAGATATCAAGTATCACCATCTCAAAAGCTGTTTTCACATTGGTTGAATCAAGTGCCGATGTTTCCACAAAGAAGAGTCCCTGAGCTTCTGCTAGTGCTTTCCCTTCCTCCACGCTCACTGCTCTTATGTTTTCCAAGTCACACTTGTTTCCCACCAGCATTCTCGCCACCGTTGTATCCGAATGGACTGATTGAGAACAGAGCAAATCAATTGTTTTTAGAACTCAGATCAGATTAAAAATTCCCAATCTTTCTATAGTTTTTTACATAGAAACCTATATGAATCGCTACATATTGGTTGGTTTATCAACAATGATCGCATAAAGCTATAATCATATGAGAATGAAGGGCATAAGAAGTAGCATCCTCCTCTGTTTCTAAAGCCAAATAGCATTATGTTCCGAGTAGAATCATATGAGTAAACTTGTATCTATCTACATTGCAATGTACAGAGCAAGCATCATGAGACTTATTATATACATATGAACCCATAAATTTACTATTTTTAGATAATGAGAAGACCTCTTATAGATTTTGAAGCCTCAAAGATGGCACAAACTTGGCTTCAAATTCTCAATTCTAGACTTCTAGTCAAAACCTACGACCTAATTGAGCATGACGAGTTACCCCATTACTCTCTCAATACCATATTCAAAAATCAAATCCTATACATCATACGAATCAAAAGCGAGAGTGTCTTACTCGTAAGCTCATCGAGCCAACGTCCGACGCTCTCGAAAGTAGTGCGGCGGGTGATGTCGTAAACGACGAGTGCACCGACGGCGCCACGGTAATAAGCGGAAGTGACGGCACGGAACCGCTCCTGGCCAGCAGTGTCCCAAATCTGAGCTTTAACCTCTTTACCTTCAATCTCCATACTCTGAGTCTGAAACTCAACGCCGATCGTGGCCTTGGAATGCGCACTGAACTCGTTCCGAGCGTAACGAGACAGAAGATTCGATTTGCCGACGGCAGAGTCGCCGATCACCACAATCTTGAAGAGGTATTCCTCTCTTCCTTCGTCATCCGAAGACATCGTTTCCCTCTCTGTTTCTTCTAGAGAGAGAAGTTGAACTAGTTTTAGAGAGAGAGAGAGAGAGAGGAAGAGAGGAGATGGAGGACGGTGCAACAAGCTGGCAAGAGGACATACTGCGCATTAAGTGCCCTCCTCTTAATATCGCCGCTCCTTTTTATTTTTATTTTCTTTGTTTGGGTTTTATTATAGAGAATTAATACACACCACGTTGTAGGACTTCTTGAGTGGTAACGTAAGAGAGGGAGATAATTATCTTTGATCGTTTCCGGAGAGCATCTTATCAACGTTGATTGGTCAATCAAAGAAGGTCTGTCTTCTGCCGTAGTCTTTCATTCTTATAAAAAAGAAAAAAGAAAAAAAAAAATCCTTTGTAGGTGTGTGCTTGACATGCAGTGTTCCTTTTGCAGGTTAGGTTGTTGGTGGTGCTGATCTTGTGGTGACTGCTTCATCGGACAAGTTAAGTCACGATTATGCGTACAAGCTCCTATGGGTTTTAATTGTTATATCTAGTACTTGTACATCATCTATCTATGTAGGAGTTTTGAGTATTCTATTGCATAGTACTAGCCACTAGGAGATTTACTTGCAGCCGCACATCAGTTGACTTACATGATGGATTGATCAGTTGACTTCCTCTATCTAGAAGTTGATTATCTCGGTTAATTGGTTCATGCATTGGTTAGTTTTAATCTATGGAAGCATAGATAGGATTAGCATTGTTAAGGGGTTTCCTGATTTGAGGTTGTTCTGTTAACTGGTTTAGACATTGGCTAATGCTACTAATTTGTTGAATCATTATTTGGTGTTCCATGACACTTTTGTTAATGCTTGATCAGTGTGAAATTATTCTTTAGGTTGTGTCTTTCTCTAAAGAATATAAAGTTTGTTAAAATAATCTGTAAATTCCAAAAGGCACAATTGTCTTCAAATAGCGTTGGTTATGGCCGGTTAAGCTTATTAGACATGAAAATATTTATATAAAAGTTTGGGGGCAATAATACTATCACGACCTCACTCTAACATTTATTTTAATTACAAAAATAACATTAAAAAGATTATATAAAAAAATATCTTTAGTTTGTGAAAGAGGACCCTCAGGATCTCAGGATCTCACCACAATTGACCTATTCAAGCCTTTTCCAAATGAGTATGTCGTCCGTCTAAGACTTAGATTATTTGGAGAGGTTGTTGATAGTCATTTCGAAAAGTGCTTAATTTATATAAAATTATAGAATTTCTTTATTATATTAAAAAATCATGGATAATAAAAATTAAAATATTTCTTCATTTTGTTTTAGAAAATACTTTTTGATAACATAACAAAGAAATTGAGTTCTTTTTTTTAAAAAAAAACTTACAAAAGAAATTGAAATAATTTTTAAAAATAACAATATGTGTACAAGATTTGCTAAAGAGTTAACTACTCTCTCTCTATCTTTCTCATGTCAAAAATTATTATTGGCACAAATCCAAACATTTGGTGTAAATTAATTTTGGCATCAAAAGATTAGAAAATAAATTCAAAAAAATTATAATAATATATAGTAGCTATATTGAATTTGGAAATAGTACTTAGGAAAGCATCATAGAAGATACTATATGAAAGTTAGCATTATTACATTAGAAATGATGGATAATTTTAGTTTGTTTAGAAGATGTTACTGGATTCAAATTTTTGGTAAATAGATTGAAATATTCTAAACAATTGTTAGAGAGATTTCTATAATCTTGTTGATCAGTTTTTCTATGAGCTTGTAAAGTATCTCAAATAATCTTTATATTTTGATGATACTTCTTTTTGGTAAAAATCCAAAAAAATACTTGATCTATTTTTTATTTGGACGTTTAATATATAGTTTTTTTATCGGAAGAAAAATACTTCATTTAATCATTGTTGGTCTAAAATTACATCATATTTTAATTTGTTGGTAGATTTGCTAGTGTTGAATCTAAAGTTTTGGGTATTGTGTCCACGACAATTAACTCAGAATATTTTTCATAATGACTCCATTAACGTAAGATTAATATTTTTCATTTAATCATTATATATAAAGTAAGATTAAAATTTAACTCCATTAACGACTCTGTAACAGTATTAGACCAGCTTGCAAGGCAAGAGCTAAGTCATGCTTTGTATCAGGTAATTATGGTTGAGTGTCTCAGCCACTACTCTTTACATGGCTTAGAAGATTGCAATCTACATTCTCTACAAACAAAAGTCTTATACCGGTTATGTTGGCTTAGGCAATATATATACTTACATTTCTTTAGTAACGTCTATCTAGTTGCATTCTTTTATTTCTAAATGTGCCCATGGTCATCATATCTTAATTTCACCGAGAAAACAACCAGTGCATGATCAAAGAGATTCATTTTGGTGTAAGTGAATTCTGCTTTTTAATGTATTTATTGGTTACAGTAAACTTGGAATTAGTCACACACCTCAAATCTTTTGTCTCAGAATTTACTTTATGACAACAACAACAAAAAACAGAGGATTAGAAAACCAAATAATGAAAGATAATTGCTTTGCTTGTAACTCAAATTGATTTTGGAATTCACAGCAAAGTTCTTATAAAATAAGCAACATCATTAGGACAACACTTGGAAAAGAAAAGAAAAAAAAAAGACATAATAAACAATTGTCAATGTTCTATCTTATAATGATAACGAATGAGAACTTTATAAGAGAATTAGGCATTTAATAATCTATTTATTTACATCTTCACTAATTCTCTTATATTATCAAACCACATATGATAATTAAATATCGGAAACAACAAAAATAAAATTAGCTAGGATAATCCCTACCGTTAGGGTTGCAGCTAGCTAGCTTTGTCTCTCACTGCATCCGCACGTGCAATTCTCTTGATCCTTTTTCAAATTCTGTGTTTGTAGATGAAGATGTGTAAGTATAAGTATAAACAGATGAATTAGAGAGAACTCTGAAAAGGGATTCAGCTGAACTAAAACAGACAAAAAAAAAGAAGAAGATAATTGATAGTTTTGTAGAGAGACCTGAAGTTGATGTTGAAGACCTTTGATGTGTTGTACAGCTAAATCCAGCATGTCTGA
This sequence comes from Camelina sativa, assembly GCF_000633955.1. Classification (NCBI taxonomy): domain Eukaryota; kingdom Viridiplantae; phylum Streptophyta; class Magnoliopsida; order Brassicales; family Brassicaceae; genus Camelina; species Camelina sativa. The sequence continues at coordinate 2,306,647 of NC_025701.1, read as the reverse complement.
ATAGCTTGTTTGCTAAGAAAATCAATAACAAGCAATATCGTATAAGTAAATAAACACTTTTTTCATAATAATGTTAATATATCTACATACTAAATTTGATAAGATTTTCAAAGTAACCTTATCCATGTTGGGGACAAGATCTTGTAGCTTCTTTAGTTTCCCGCTTATTCTCGTTCTCCTCTCCTATATGAATCATCAGTATATATATAAATAAATTAAGTTAGCGACGAATTTGCTGCTAAATAATCCACCGCTAAATAAAGAAAGAAGTGTGATTTGACTGACCCGCTCGGCGATGCTTCTTGGATGGGTGGCGCAGCCGCGCTTGGCCCGGATTTTGCAGGGTACAGAATCTTCAGGAAGCTGCATGAAGTTATCCATGTAGTTCATTGAAGTGTCTGAAGGAAGACTATACTGCAAAACCAATGATAGAAAGATTCAGCAAGTTTGAGCACACCAACAAATAAATATATATATACGACAAAAATTCAAACCCACATGGAAGGAAACAAACAAAATGTACCTGTGAAAAGAGACCTGAGTCCATGTCCTTGGACCGTTTATTAGGTCGGGTGACGGTAAACCCTATTGAACCGGAACCATCATCCCAAGAATCAGTAGCGGCGGCACCAAAGCTAGCAGCCGAAAACGAATGGCCTGAACCATCGTGGACAGGGGTCTCATTGACCTCGTTGATCCGAGCCAGAGAATCGTGACTCGTGAAGCTTAGCTGAGACTTCAATCTCGAATGTCCTCGTCCCGCATTAGACGACCCTCCTTGCGGACTATAATCACTGGTTGGTTGGTTCAATGCGAAATCTGATTCACAAAGTAAAACTATATAGTTTAATAACGTTGCATCATACACATGGAAGTCACATTCACAACAAATAAATTTATAAAATAACGGTTTAGTTTTCAGTGCCGGTTCAGACCGATGACACGGTAAGGTGTTGGAAGTCACATCCAGGCTTGGTGGAAGATATTATAAAATTAGAGATAACAACGAAGGCAAAGGGCACGAATCATCAGGACCAAACGAAAGCAACCCAAAATACAAAAGGAAACAGATCCACCACCAACTAGATCTATCGCTTTTCCATTTAAATAATCTTCGAAACAACCAATGAAATTTCGCCACGTCAGCATAAATACTATTGGTCAGTAACTAAAAAAATCCAATCCTCTTTGTTGTAATAAAAAATGCAACTTGGTGTGTTTTTGGGATTCCTCGTCGAAGATATTTAAAATACTAATATCCCAAAGGGTAAACCGAGGCACATTTTTTGCTGTATTTTTTTTTTAAAGCACGTGGTCCGGATCAAAGGGCGTTTTAGTCATTTTAAAAATACGAGGATCACGTCCTGCACAGTTACCAACCAAGCTAAAACAAAAAAAAAAAAAACTAGCAACGACCCCTAAAGAACACAATGTCAACTTATTTATTTATATATGGACTTCGTATCGTATAATACAGTCTGTTATAGTAAGATACCCAAAATACCCTCAGCAGATAGCCTCCTACAGTTAGATTTCAACCTAAATGTAATAATAATAATGGATCTTTTGATTCAGCAGCCAAATGGATTGGATGATGTGATCATAACCCATACTATCTCATAACTACTACATTCCGATTTTGGCAAATCCTAAAGTCCTAGAGTTCAGTGTCTGTCTTTATATTTGGAATTTAAAGTTTCTTGAAAATAAAATAAAAAAATATATAAAAAAGTGAAAAATTCAAGAACTAACTGTTTTTATCAGCGGCGAGGTAGCTGAAGAAATCGGCGGGAGAGCTACGTTGTCTAGCGAGAGAGTAAGATCCTGATCCTGATCCTGATCCACCACCGAGTTCGTTGCTCTTGTGCTGCGAGATCTCATGATTGAATCCACCACCGTAGGATCTGTCGAGGAAGACATCTTTATTATTATTATTATGTTTCTGTCCGTCGGATGATGAGTTGACTCCACAAGTAGTCGAATCGGATCTCAGCGAGGATGAGTCAGCTCCGGCGAAGAAATTACCGATGAAGTTATTATCAGAAGGCTGATTATAACCTGTGAAGTCACGAGCGTTTGACCCTCCGATGACTTCGTCCACCACAGAGTTTAGAAACGATCCCGGTGCTGACCCGTATCGGATCAGTCCTCCTCCGCTTCCGCCGCCGGGAAGCGATGATCTATGCGATGATGATGACGTGGATGAAGATGATTGGTACATGACTTCTATCGCCAAATGGAGAGAGAGAAGAGAGAAGAGAGAGAGAGATGCAAATGCAAAGCAAAGCAAAGTTATTTGGTTTTTGTTGAAAAGAAAATAAAAAGAGAGAGAGAGAGAGAGAGAGAGAGAGAGAGAGAGAGAGAGAGAGAGAGAGAGAGAGAGAGAGAGAGAGATGCCTTTTTTTCTTTTCTTCATTTTTTCTGGATGGGGTAATAAAAAGGAGTCTTCACTTTTCGGTGATTGGCTCATTCGATGGATGTCACATGTGCGCCTCACGTGATCTCTTGCGAACCTAAGCTCAGCCAATCAGACCTTTAATTATTATTATTTTTTTTTCTTTTTGTTATCGATTAACTTAGTCACCTTTTGGGCTTTTGGGCCAAGATTTCAAAAGGCTTCTCTGTTTAACTCGAACTCAGGAGTTTCATTAATCTGTAACAAAAAAAAAAAAAATCAATCAAATAAAAGAATAAACACATACTAGTATATATCAAACTTAGCTGGAGATTTTAATGATTCGATCTCACTCAAAATCAAATCCAGCGTTTTAATTTGGTTAGTTTAGGACTAGAGAACACGTTACACAGTTTTTACCAACTCTGATTAATAAAAATATATTAAAATTAAAAATGCAAAATTGAAGAATATTAACTTCAAACCATGCATAAAAATCATTGAAAGTGACAATTACTCCTACTTTAAAAACCTCCAAAATTTATACTTTAAAGCCACGTTTTCCTTCTTCGTAATCGTTATAACGAAGTGCTCACGAAGGTGGACATTTCTTCCCTCACACGACTCTCATTTTCGAAACAAATATCAAATATGTATGTATATATATCCATAAAAGGAAAGAAGAAAATTCAAATGATATATATCTCCTCTTGTCTGTTAACAGTCCAAAAAAAAAGAAGTCGTAATTAAGATGCGTACGGACTCTCTTAATTACTTACAGCTTGCTGATATCAGTCTGCATGCAAAATAAAATAAACGTTTTCCAAAAAGTGAAGTCCCTTTATATAAACACACAAACTGGATATATGTATATCGATCTGACGCGCATGCAAGAATATTTACAACATTCTTCCAAATTGTGTTTTCCAATCCAGCCCCACCCTTATTTGACAATTGACCCCATAGGCATGTGCATGCATGATTCGTAACTCGTAAGAAATTCAATGTTTGAATTATTTACTCTGCTTATATATATATGTGCATGTGATTTTTTTTATTATCCTTGACATATATATCTCTAGCTGAATGATGTAACCTCAAACCTGTAACCAATCTTTCAAATGACTTTGTATAAAATTTGAAAGTAATTAATACTACTATATATATATAAGTTTTCAATTGTAAAAAACTACAATATTGGATTCTTTTCTTTAATTCAGTTTTTGTTGTTAATTTAAATGACTTTGTATAAAATTTGAAAGTATAATACTATATATATATATATAAGCATGCAAAAGTATTGAGGAAGCGATGCACGTGCAAAATAGTATTACAATGGAATATCACATATATGCATGCAGTTCATTAATCAGACAACTATAAATTGTCCAAATCATAGACGACCGACTTCGATAAACAAAATCACGTCACTGCATACGACAAAACACGAATGGAGATTACTCTTCTCTTCTCTTCTCTTCTCTTGATTCTTATTTATTTATTTCTATAATATGTCAAGTTTTTTTTTTTGTGTGTAAAATGAATGAAGTTTTTTCTTCAGTCCATTTACATTAATTGTCTGACTTTATAAGAACATCTTCATATTACATTGTCTGACTTTATCAGAACATCTTCCCATCTTCATGAATTTGCCAATCAGATCAAATCTTGGATTATACCACCAAATCAAACTTCAAGATTTCATTGCCTGAAATGCTCCGTTTTCTTTCAAACCCGGTCTCTTTCATCAATATTTCATTCTGATTACTTTGAAGAAACACAATTCTTAGTTTTTACCATGTTCATGAAGAGTGTTTTGTATGTTTCTCTTTTAAATTGGAAATTAGCGGCATAACTTCCTTCGAAAACTCAATTTGTTCACATAAACATGTTTTTCACCATTTCTCTAGTAAATAACATTTTCAAAATTTAAAGAGCTGTACTATAGCATATTACTTTAACCAGGAAATATATATATAGTATAATATATATATTTGTAAATAAGCTTGCAATTAAAAATATGAGATACAGATCCTCCGTCCTCGCATAACACGAGAGAACGACACACTTGACATATACAAAATCGAAAAATATAGATAGAGATTGTAGGTACATATGTACATGTATATAAGACCCATTGCTGTCATTGACAAATAATATAGACATATACTGTAGTGATATATATATATATATATATATTAATATATATGGTTAACATTGTTTTTATATTGTATAGATTCGATGATTAAATTTAAGCATATAAATCAACTTATGTATGAAACTTTGATTATTTGGAAAAAATCGTAACATTACATTATATATTGCAACGATGTTGAAACGTTGACAAATGATTTCTTCTTGGCCATTTTTATCTTACAACGATGTTGAAGTTTTGAAAAATGGCTTTGTCTTTGGCCATTATTTATTGCTTAATAATTTAGTTTCTCTCGTCACTTCTACTATAAAAATATAAATAACCATATATGGATTAGAAATAGAATAGAGACATACACACCATGCTGGTATATATGTACACGCCAGATTGGGATGTCCCTTTCTTCATTCATAATCTTGAGTTTTGACGGTTTTTGTACTTCAAATGTTGAGAACTATATAAACTAAAGAAAAGTATTATACTGTGAACTCATATATAATAATAATAACAAATAAAGAAATTGTAGTAGTTGGTTGCAAGAGCAACAGTATCCAGTATACAAGACACGCAATGAAATATTTTTGTGCTTAAATTAATACAAACTTCTTATTTTTATTCACTTGTTTCTTTTCTAAGAAAATATTTACTGTGAATTTAAAGAAAACAACAAAAACACTAAAATGTAAAATGTGAATTGATTATGTCTTATCATATAGAAGGTGGAAACGTATAGAGGGACTAGTCTGTATTAGCCAATATAATTAGAGTGATAACGCAAAGAACTTAAGAACATATCATGAGTACAAAGAGGACATACAAAAGAAAATGAAAACTTTTGTTCACACTTGACATATATAGCTAATAGATCTGATACAAGAATTAATCTTAGTTCTGGAAAATAGAAACGATCTATGCTTTTTCGTAAAGTGCTTCGTGTAATGATGATATTCACATACCAAAAAAAAAATTTGATCTGGCACAAACCATCTTAAATGCATATACAACAACATGTACCTGCTACGTAAAAGATAGGGTTACAATTATTTGTCCTATCTTAAAAAATACCCAAATTTTTTAGCTTGGATCAATCTATATATAAACCTAAAATATACTATAATACAACATCTGATTGGATACAGAACACAGTAAATATGCCGCATTAGTCGCTGCGTTTCTTAGCTGCAACGCTCGACGTCGTCCCATACCGGACATCATCTCACTTGTTCTATTCAAAAACTCGCCGCCAAAATTGTCTTTGTTAACCGCCGAGTTGGAGCATCTTGGACGGTTTACTAAATTGATATAAGTCTCGAGGTCATGGACACAAGAAATGTTTTGTACGTCGAAGAAATCGAGTGTGAGTTCGACTCCCACGTGAGTGTAGCAAGAACAGCTCCATGGAAGCTCGTAAACACCACCTAAAGATCTGAAATTCTCATTGAACAAGAAACCAGGAAGTTTCGTGATCGGATCGTTTACATTTGTGATCCTCAAGACTTTAACTCCTAGCTCCTCACACCGTTTCTTGAACTCCAAGTTACCAACCCTAGGACCCGCAAACGAAAACACGGTCACCGGAACAGCTTTTTCGCCTCTTTGCTGGTTCATACCGAGTTCCGCTATGTCATAAGCTAGAAGGTGAGCTAGAGAACTTCCCATACTATGTCCCGCAAGCGTGATGCTCATTTCCTCGCCTTTATGCTGGTTCATAAGCCTCGAGATCTCGGAGAGAAGTTGCTCACGGCAGCTTTCTAGCCCAAATTTGCTCTCCCTCTCACCGGATGTGTATAAACTTAAGAACCCGGACTCGACCTTGACCTCAGGACGAGGGTTATGAGGATCAAGCCTAGCCGGAGTCAAAGAGCTCATTAGGTTAGCTAACCACTCAGGGTTGGTCACAGTGCCACGAAACGTCACCACAATATCCCTCCTCCCCAAACGTTTCACTGAATCATCAGAAGAAACTGCTACATAACCGATCCAACGTGCGCGTTCAGGCTCGTTCTTGATAGGGTTGAGGTTGATGTCTGGTGTGGCGTAGATATACTTGGTGACTTGGTAGCCATCAGGGTCATGGATTCCGGATTCTTTAAGCAAGTTCTTTTTGCCATACTTGCAGTTTAAGTAACGTTTGGAGTTAGGGTTTAGATCAAACCCTTTGTAAGAAGCGGAGAGTAAGTTCCCGTACCGAGTAATCTCTTGTTGGAGAATAGGGCTTAAAGGATCAATGAGATTTTCCCAGTTATTGCTTCCTTGTATCTCTCTCCAAACCCGAGACAACGGTAGAGTTGCTGCAGGTGTTCGAGAAGGAGGAGCGACTTGAGAAGAAGAAGAAAAAGAAGGAGGGGCGAGCGGAGAAGATGGAATCGGAGGGGACATTATAGAAGAAGAGACTACGAGTCTTTTAGCGGTGTTCTTGGAGGGGGAGAAATGGCCAAGATTGTGTTTCTGTTGAGGAGTTTTGTCTCTAATTAAAGATGGAGAATAGATAGTGTTGTGAGTGAATGCTTTGACCGCCATTGATGGACGGCAGTGTCGAGAGAGGGAGAGAAGCAAAGAGATATAGGGCAGTTGGTTGAAGTATAAAGAGAGAACAATGAGTGAGAGGCTTATTTATAGAGAGTGAAATGTGAATGGGGAGATGGAGGAGAGAGATAAAGCAACAGATATATGTTCGGCGAGTATTGACTGAGGCATTAAATATTCAAAAAGTTATCGTTGGTACAAATTTTAATACTAATAATATTCAATTGTTGGGAGACAAGTATTAATTTTTAATGTGGTCGGTTCTAATTATTAATCATTTTTTGTACTAATCTTATAATTTCTGTTCACGCCTCATGCTTCTCGTCTAATATACTACTTTACTATACTCGGTAACAGGACAAAAAGAGAATACAATAAAGAAAAAATACAATAAAATTTAACTAAGGTTGTGTTCGTTGATATATGCAACTACAAAATTTATATGATGGATATGAAAGAAGTTTTTGAAAAATAAATCGGAACCTTTAAAATAAGAAATTTTGTTCAATTTAGGGAAAAACAAAGCTAAACAAAAAAGATAAATTGATTATGGTATTTTTTTCTTAAGTCTTTCCATAGTTTTCAAAAATGTCACTGGGATATATATGTATATACGTAGAACATTTCTACAGTATTCTCCACAAAATAAATGGTCATGGCTTAACTTGATCAACAATGTCGTGCCGTGATCATAAATGTTCAGGTAAATCATACTGGAAAAAACGAGAAAATAGATTTAGGTAAAAAGTTTATACTGCAATTAATGAGTGTAAAACTAACAAAAAGATTGACAGTAATTATCCTCTAGTGTTAATTAATCTGACGAAAAGAAAAGAATAAAGAAGCAAAGAGATCTGAAACTGAAAGGGAAGAGGAGAAAGGTCCAGTGAGGGTTTTTTCTATGCTGTTTCCTAAATAAAAAAGGTCAAAATCCTAACGCTAAACGTCATTCTCTATTCTCTGCGTTATCGTTTTTACTTTTTCATTTTGGTATTTCTTTCACAAGTTTGGGATTTGTTGCTTGCTACGTATTTAAATATACTAATTAAAAGGAAAAAAATTTAATCATTTTTGTAAAAAAAATACCATCATTTTAAAAAAATCAATTAGGAAAGTTGTCAAAAAAAACTAACTAACTATAATTGTCGGATCTGGATCACCATGTGTCGCATGTGGTGGTGATATATATGTCGAACTAGAGGCATTTTATGTTTTTACATAAATAATAAGTAACAAAATAAGTTTCACAGTTGAACCAAGACTAATAGTTTTGTTGATTATTGTGAATAGTGAAAAATTAAGAGTTATGAATATCGTGAACTTTGTGCTGCCATATGTAATTAGCAACACTTTTAACGAGTAGAATAATATTCAACGTAGGAATTTGTTACAATTTGTCGTCATAAATGACGTAAAGTTCAGGGTCATTCTTTCATAAAGTACATTTATACATTGATGGCAATAAAAGAACCCATATCAAGGTAGCTAGCCTCATATTTAGTCGACGCATCATTATTTATTGTTCCCTCTCTGTTTCTACTATCATGTAATCTTTGTTTCATTTCGTTTGATTTTTCAAATTTTTTAAGCATAACTTCATTTAATTTAATTAATGTTTTGAGTCTATTGGCAACTGAAGAAGTATAAAGGACCCATATGATAAATCTATAGTAATGCCTTTGCTTTATAGTGCGTGACGTTTAAAGAAGAAGGAGAACTATGGGTGTCTTCTCTACAAGGATCAATGACGCTACCACACAGTCACACACACACACACACAGAGTCTATGTTTACGCGTGTCATGTGAAAGCAAAGGGTTAATGGCAAATTCATTATTGTCCAAGGAGGAACAAAAAAAGGGTAAAATTTAAACACGTACGGACCACGGTATCAGTCGAGGTCGAGGACTTCACCCACCTCATTAGCTATAAAGTTCTATCTACTTCTAATTCACAATATATAATTATAACACATATATTGACATTCTCCGAGCGAGGTTGACATATATATATTTTTTTTTTTACCATAATGACGTTGACATTTATATATATGTAATAGAAAATAAGAAGAAAAGTTTTGCAGTATGTCACTTGTCTTTTAATATGCATGTTATTTTAATTCAAAAACATCTTTTTTACGATAATGGGTTTCACAAAAGCACTTTTTTTTTTCCGAAACAATCATTTGTCATCAACAAAACCGAAACTGCAGTTATCTACGTGTTTAGCTGGTTGGATTAACCCACACTTCAATGTAGTATTAATTGTTATTAGTCCGATCCATCCTTTAATCGTCTCAATAGCTGTCTACTTAATTTGATTGGAGGCAGGACTCTCTTTTTTTCTTTATATTGCCAACGGAGAGTCCAGAGACAGTCTTTGCTCTTTTTCTGTTCCTACAACATTTTTCTAAAGAACCAATGACAAATTTAAGAAAAAATACAGGAAAAGATAAACAAGAAAGAGTGTAATCTTTTTTTCCTCGGGCACGAACTACAAGGAAGAGTTTTACGCGGCAAGGAAATAGAGAGTTTGACTTTAGAAAATAAATGCAAATGTTAGGAATGGAGGCAGCAGCGAGACAGAGACTGAAAAAGCTACAGAGCTGATCTCTCTAACAAACAAGTTTCCTAAGTTTTGCTTTGTTCCTTATTTGACTTATTCTTGTGTCCGTTGAACTCCCAACTTTTTATATATATATATAATTCCTTATACTATATCAATTTTCTTTTTCAATTTAGGATTATAATTTAGTTCTTTTTTTTTGACATCAAAGTATGATTTTAGAATTACAATTGAAACACCAATTAATTCCAAACAAATATCACCAAAAATGTGTAGTAACAAAACTACAGATAAGCTTGCATATGTTTCTAACTTTTTTTTTTTTTTTTTTTCTACCAAACATTTAAATAAATTAAAATGTGACTCCAGAATTGGTTGCCCAATTTGGAGGGGAAGAGTTTACAAAAGTAAGTGCAGAAACTAAAGATCTAGAAGAGCGCGCCAGACAATCAGCTCGCACGTTAGAAGTCCTCGGAATCTGGGTCAAAGTGAAGGAGGAGAAGGATGATTTTAGCGAATGGAATTCTTCCAACAGATGCGAGAAGGCTGGCCAGTCGTCGGGAGCCTGCACCATTGCCACCAACTCTGAACTATCAGACTCAAAAATGGGACAATCTATCCCTGCCGCACGAAGAGACTCCATAGCCCATATCAAGGCTTGAAACTCCGTATGGAGAGGGGAGGGACTACGTCGCAAACTGCGAGCTCCCAAAAGAACCGTCTTATCATCATTAGTACCATACCACCATCCCAAACCTTCCAAAGGGTCCGAACCTTTCCATTGCTACCATCCCAAACCGTCTTATCTAACTTTTTCCACCTAACAATATCAATTTATATGAATGTTACTCTATGTGTAATTGTGTATGCAAGGTTTAATGTTTAAATATGTAACATAACTTCTTTCTTTTTAATAAAAAGGGAAAAAGTAGACAATTGAAGAATGGGGTAAATCCATGAACCATGATCCACTTAGCAGAAAAGTGCAAGTCAAAGATATTCTTTTGGAACATAATGAATGTTTTATATATTTTGTATATGTTCGTCTACACTAAGATTCGATTTTTATTTATTGTTTTATATCATTCGTAAAAATATCCACATACGTAACGTAATCATATTCTTGTGAAGTAATAATACATCCATATAGATATATAATTATATAAAAATTTACAGTATAAGTTATTTTTCTTTTTCTTTTTCTTGGGGGTTACTATTAATACTTTACACATATTAATAGTAAACATATCCATTTTGGGTGTAAATGGTAACATCTACTTTGAGGAATAAGGTGGAATTCTTCAAAACTTTGGTGGAAAACATTAATATTACAACATTTGAAGAGGTGAGGACTTTGTGGACTTTAGATTTTAGTCCTTTTATTTATTTTAGTTCAAACCTAAAATATTATTTAAAAGTATATATATATGTATATATAATTTGTTTAAAAAAAATTATGTTCAAAAATTTTAGAATGATAGTCAAAACCATAGAAGTCCATAGTAGTGTCATATGCAATTTTATACAGACGGGGATCTAAATGATCAAATTTGAAACAGCCCTTAAATGTACAATTTTCAAGTGTAATTAACAAAGAGGTCATGATAATCGCTGGTGATTCTCGTGTAAGGATCATACAGCCATCAGTTCACTACTTACATTGAAATCCAAAAAGGAAACGTTCGTGAGACTCTTGACCAGCAATCTTCAAGAGTATAATTTAGTGGAAGACGGTCGAATTTTGTGAAAAAGAGATTCAAAACTGATCAAAACTTTCGGTTATTTAAGGAGAAGAGCCTCCATAGTCCATTCCATAGAGTCCAAATACTCAGCTTCTCCTCTATTCAACTCTTTAATAATTTTCAATATGATGCCAAGGAATAATCATCAAATGATTCGATTCCCAACTTAAAGATTATGATATCTCAAGAATATCCTAAGCAATCTTCAATATAAAGGTTTTTTTAATTACTTGTGATGTTGATGGTTTGACAAAAGAAGTTTTGTCAAAAATCGATAATAGTCTAAAAACCTTTTTTTTTTTTTTTTTTTTTCTTTCTTTGAACACGAATACTTTGCTTTTCTCATGTTTGTCTCTTTTTGTTCGTGTAACTTGGAAGTGTTTGCAGCCAAATTTGGTTCGAGGTTTATACTATTCATCTTTTCCATACTTTTAAAGAATTGAGAGACAAGTCTTCATATTCAAGGAAGCTGCAGTGAGGATTCTAAAATTTGATTCTGTAACTTTAAAAAAAAAAAAAAAAAAAGCTATGTAACTTGCTACAAAAGTAAACAATCTAAATTTGAAAACATTTCCACAGTAACGACCAGCCGACAAAACACTAATCTACATCTATAAATTTTCCTAACAAGTCAAAGGTTCGATCCTTTCTCCTAGCACCTGGAGATTCTTAGTGGCCTCCAGAAGACCAGTTTCATTTTGAAGATAAATGAAAAAGTTCTTACATTATGTTCAGTTGTTTGTTGTATGATACAACTTGTATCAGTAGAAACATATGCACATTGTGTTGTTTAATCGAAGTTTAGAGAAGCCTGTTTGTCATACTATATCAGGTTCACTTGTCAGATCGAAGAAGAGATTTCGAGATTCTAGAACCTTCTGCAGCGCGTGTCTACATCTGAAGTTAACAAAAAATAATAATAATATGAGTAGCTAAGAATCAGAGAGTTCGACTAAAAAATCAAAGTTGTGAATTAGAAAGAGTTACCTCCAAGGAAGATGATCAAGGAACATTGATGGAGAAACCATAAGTTCTTTGAAGCTCTCTCTGTTTGCAACATAAGCTTTGTAACCATCAGTCACATCACAAATTGGCCATCCTCGCCATATCGGCACACTCATGTTGTTTCCTTCGGGTACAATATGAAGGACTAAACCGGGCAAGAACATCTCGGGAGCTTCATCATCATCATCTTCTCTTGTTGGGACTGTTTCCATAAACTGAGACACGGGATTATCCACTGAGGCCATATCGTGAAACGGGTTTATGAACTCTTCGACATCTTGCTGCATTTCCGCTTCAGCTTCTTCCCATATTGGATAAATTTGATCTTGTTGTTGCAGGCTTTCCGGTGACTCATTAACTTACACCAAGAAAAACAAGAAGAAGTCATTAAGTAATAATCTCTCTTGATGGATAACTAAAGAGAATGAGTGTCAGAGTGAGACTTTAAAGTTGTTACCACTTGTTGATAGCATTGGTTCTTCAGAAGTTTTCTCTTCTACATTTTCTCTTTGGTGTTTGCTCGCAGACAAAAACCGGCGTGCGAGTCTGAAAATGAGTGCTGTATCAGCTTTTGGGTCTTGAGACAGTACTTTGATTGCTGCTACTTGGAGCCGGCGGATTGATCCATAAGAAAGTCTTGATGAGAACTCGTTATGGAGTACAATGCTGTTAAGAATTGCATCAAGGGCCTAAAAGATTAGTCTAAATCATTTTAAACAAAAGAATCTAAACCATTAAATCAGCATGGCTCAAAAATCTACCTTGTAACAAATTCTGAACATGCATCTGCTACCTCTGAATCTACACATGGGAGGGGTCCATAGGCATATACATATAGATTAGGGAATCTGCAACGAAGCTACCCGCCAAAAAAAAGAAAGGAAAATATCAGTAATGAAAGATGAGCTAAAGAACGGTATGTAACTTTTTATGAATAGAAAACATACTCTGATACCCAGTAATGAGGCGATAGCACCTCCTAAAGAATGCCCAACAATGCGAATGCTGTAGCCATCACACTCACACCCATCACCAATCAATGAGGACAAGAACCCAATTGATCCGGACTCTGCATAGTCGTTTGTATATTAGCTTTTAGAGAAGCATGTATCATGCAAAGGTACAGCACCAAGTAACACACTTATAGTTATAGCTTAACTCTTACCTCCGGGGTCTCCTTCTACTTGCATAAATAGATCTCTTGAAGCCTCTACTATTCCCGAATGTCCGTAGTGTTTACGAGATGGATCCATACCATGTATATGACTGACAGATCAACACATGAAACAGCAGACAAGAGAACCATTACTCCTGATGGGACGCAGAGACGCAGAGTAGTGGGATCTCAACATAAATAAGAAGAACGAGAGAGCATACATGACTTGAAAACATCAGATATTTCAGATAACATCAACTAATAATCAGTTAAGTTGTGAAACCATAAGCATTTTATTTTGAATCTAAACTCAAAAGCAGAGTTATAATTTCTAATAAGAAAGAGATAGAGACTGACTTTGGTAGCCCATCCAAGTCTTCAGCAGTTAGTGAACACGCACGGCCTAAACCATCAGTTATGAGGTCTTCAGCAGTCTCAGTTCCTCGAACAGCAATTACAACACATCTAAGATAATGTAAGACTACAACGAAGTATGTTGCTTTACACTTCTCCTGCCACACCAGAATAATTACATGAATTTATGAGAACGATTCTGATGACTGATGCCAAAACATATCAAACAACTTCGACAAAAATAACAAATCTACAGTTGATCCATTTCCATTGATTGTGTCAGACCATATGATAAAACAAGGCATACAATCTGCTTTGGCTTACTTTGGTCGTGGGTTTTGGAAAAGAGAATGAAAGGGAACAAGCTTACCCTACAAATTCGACCTCGTCGAAGAACATGAGCAGGAAAATTTATAAACTTAAGGAAGGCAGCTGCATGACCTCGCCACCAATTATCACCATCAAGTTTAGGCCGCCTGCAAATAATTGCAAGGAAGTTTCTTACATTGAACATACGAATTTTTCTTATATCAAGATCAGTCACAAGGGAAAAGTATGGAAATTGGAAACAGTAAACTTCAAAGAAACAAGTTGAGTTTATTCAAACGAGCTAACCAGGTATAATATACCATTTACGGCTCCAAGGTGTTAAAATCCCTTGTCTACAAATCCATGTGCATAAAAATAAGGCAGGATTTCTCCCAACATCAAGCAGTGGTCCCTGCACAATGCCACACTCGCAGGTTAGAGATATCTACCGTTTTAAAGAAAAGAGATTTGGAGCCTGTGTTGTTCAAACATACAGTATAAGCAGCTTCTGCAAATTTATGCAACATAGCAGCCTCCTGAAGATGAAATGCTGGAGCTTCCATACAGTCCTCGTATGATTCAGGATACTGGCTATTATGCTGTAGCAGAGCAAGGCCTGAATAGACAAAAGATTAGTTAGATAAGGTTCACACATTGAGATCACATAGAATGAAAAGTAGAGACAAGAGACCACAGCACAAAGTATAAACCATAACTTAGATACAACAGTCAATTAAAGTTTTAGATCTTAACCTGCCAAAAATTCCAAATGGCCAGTGCCCGATGCACGATATGAAACAAGGTCACCTAATAGTCTTGCAACGGAACACACTTCGTCCTCCTCGATAACACCCCTGAAGTAGACAATCAATTTTCTAAGAGTCTGAACTAGTGAACTTGCTATAAACAGGAAATAAGTTTCCAGAAGAATCAGGCAAAAGGAATATACATATATTCACGACGTCCCAGACAGCACAAAACTTCACGAATTCCATGGTCAAATACCTCCTGATAGTGAGCTTTCCAGGCATCATCTTGTGTTGCGTAGAAAGACCGCCATTGCAATATATCTGATCCAGTAAAGCATTGTGCCAGCGCAACAAAGCAAACTGTGATCAAGAAGGCAACCTCCAGCGTTTGCTTCCACCCACGTGTATCTTGATATAACCCTGAGCAAAGGAAGTTACTAAACAGATTCTTAAGCAAGAAAAAGTGCATAGATATGGCAAAAATGCTAGGTAGCTGAACTACAAAATAAAGCTACAACGTAAACAGATATGCTAAATGTTCAACCCCATCAAATAATATACATGGAAATTTTGAACTTGTGCCAAGTAGTTGACTTTTAGACAACAAACAAATCAATTTTTAACTTGTCCAAGTAGTTACCTAAAACGCAATCCCTTGGCAATCCATCACGGGAAACATATTTGGCCACACGGAACATAAGGTAAGTTGCACCTATAAATTGCAGTACAGTAATTACCATTGCAAACCGAGTCCACCAAAGCCACGTCTTATACTTCAACTGCATATCCCAAATAAGAAATATAACAACCGTTTCATAACAGACTCCACAAACCAAGAAGGAAATACAAAATCTCAGAACTCGATTCTCATGACATCCTTGAAAGACTCTATTTTTTTATAAAAGGAGAAATTCACAATTGAGAGAGAGAGAGAGACAGTGAAAAGCACCTTTCTTTGGAGGCTGTTCTGAGTAGGAGAATCCATGATTGTCATAGCCATGAGTTCTTGAGTAGTACCGACCTTAACCATGGCGGCGAGTTTGACGGCGGCGGCTAAACAAACGGCATAGAGGGGAAATAGTTGTCCGGCGCTGTCGCAACCGGACTCAGAAACGAGAGTAAGAACACCGCCGAAGACAATCACGACGAAATTGGCAACGCCCAGAACCATAATCGTTCTCCTAACTCTCCTCAGCCTCGAAATCCACATGATTTGCCTAGCGATGATGGTGGTTCGGTTTAATGTGTCCCCTCTGGGTTTTGTTGATCGTAGTAATCGGAGATTATTAAGCGGGTCTAGGTCAATGTCTCGCCGACCACGAAATCACGAAGAGACAAAGACATCTCTCCGAGAAAAAGAAAAAAAAAAACCCGCACTCGATCTCTGACGAATATATATGTCTGTCTGTCTGATCCTCAAAACAACAAATTTGTTCTTTGGCTGTCACTTTTTAAGAAAAGCTTTTTGTCCGTACGAAATAAAAACAAAAAGAAATAAAACACTTTATTTATTATAAAAAGCTCTATTTAAATCTGCCGTTGATTCGTAACCAAACTACTTAATTATTATTATTCCCACGTTACATAAATCAAGATTTGAGTTGGCAACGAAAGATAAACACTTTTTAAAGATTAAGTTGACAACTTGGCACAAAGATTGGAGTTATATTATATAGTTGCAAAGGTGAAACATTTTTAAACTACTTTTGGGATATGATAAAGCAAAAAAAGTTAAAAGTGAAACAGAGCAAAAGGTTAAAAGATAAAAAACAGAGCAAAGTCTCTGTCTTGGTCTCAAAAAAAGAAGAAGAAAGCAAAATTTATGTGTTGCTGTTTCTACAAGAAGAAGCAAAAAAAAGTAAGCAGCAGTTGTTTTGGAATTCTAGAGAGGAGGCTGAAGAGCCTTGAGATTGAGATGGATCTGTATCAACGAGAACCTCTTACAAGTTGCTCAATAACCTGCAAAAACAGATCATTCCATATCAAGGGACTATCAGCTGGCTCTATCCATTTCCGAGAGAGAGGCTAACTTAGCTACCACAAGGGACGGGATGAGTCAATGCAGGGGAAAAAGATGTTTTTCGAGAACAAGGCCGTGACAGAAAGCTATGAATGTTTGAAAAGCAAAAGGAAGGAGCACTAGAGGACAATGGAAGTATTGTTGAGGATTACTTACCATGAGAGGATACTGTATTATCCATCCAACAAATGGAATCTGGGAAAGGAATGCCTTTACCGTTGACCAAAATCCTCTGCAAAGATAGTAAAATGTGTATCTAGTTAGATACAGTAACAAACTAATCATTCAAGCAAGATGCTGAATGAAGTACAACCATAATCAAATCTGTAAGCAACGATTCTTGTGTGGTTTATTGGTTGCTCATATTTCAGCTGCCTTGATATAAGATTTTCAATAATAAACAGTGTGCTCTCACCCGAATAGAACAATAACACCGTATATCTCCAAGACTATGCCGACTATGGGCCAACGTACAAATATAAGAAAGAGTCCAAGGACGAAACAGACAGTGCCCTGCAAGAAGGAAGTAACCAAATTGATATGTCACTATGAATGAAAGGTTCATCAAGAGAAACAATTAACAGAGATTAGCATACCCTCAAGTTATTAACGTTGGTAAATAGTCTATAAGTCGACTGCCAACCAAGTAAAAGGCCAACACCTATCAACCAGAACAACTGAAGACAAAAGCCAAATGAGATTCAAATGTTGGACCCTTCTGTAGACTGATGTTTAAAGAGAATTAAGTAAATTCTCACGTTTCCTAAAGCGAGCAAACCTCTGTCAAAGTACAAGATGACACCGAGAAACGTAAAGGATAAACCAAAGCCAATGAGTCCCAACCCAACTTCTGCAAAAATTCAAGAAATGGATGCCATGAGCCAAAGAATATTGAAGTAAAATCAGTAAGAGGTATTCACAGAAGATGTTAGAATCTTAAAAAACATGTTAAGGAATGAACACCTACTTTATCATGTTTGTGCTTTCTATTACTGATATAAATCATATAACACTGTCTTTAAAGAAAGCTACACCAATTTCTACCTTCATCTGTTCAGTAATGTTTACAAATCAAGAAAAATAGAGGTGAACGACTTATACCACAGACACCACACTAAAAAAATGCTAACAAATAACTTAATCGGGTGCCAAAAGAGTTCTAACACAGAAACAGCACAGTTAAACAGTGGCTGCAAAAGCATATTTGTGAAGAAACTATTACTTTTCTGCTCAGTTATTTCGTACACCATCTTGGTAAGTGGAGTCTGAGATCTGTTAGCCAGAGAAAAAAGACACCATTCAGCATAAGCTAAGTCAAATTAGTTTTGAGGTAAGCAAAGCTTAGAAAAAAGCTTCAAAAGATGTAGATAAAAAGCTTATATCTAGAAACATGTCCACAGAAAATTCCAACAATCTTTAGTGAGAAGCGAAAACAACTGAGACTCGTTCAAGAACATAAATTTTGACCTGTGATGATCATATCCCAAGGCAGAGAGACATAACAGTTGAAAAAGTTTCAATTTTCTTCTTATCTAGAGACTTTAGAGGATTGATCATTAAATCTAGTTTCCCCTTTCCGTGTAATAAAAAAAAGTAAACTGGTGTCAACCCAAATTAAGCTCAAGAAGACACCAAGATCATCGTCTCACCACCAATCAAAGATCAATTTCGCATTAAGAAGAAGAACAAGTTCAGTGGAAATCCTCTTTCTATGTAATTGCAGCATAAATTTGCAATCTTTCACTTTTTTTCTGGTATAGAAGACGAAACCCCCCGAAAGATTACAGTACTCCAAAACGTAATCTTCGAGTTCGAATTCAAAACAGAGAAGAAGAGAGATGATAGAGAGAGAGTTTACCGTAGTGGGTGAAGAAGCTAGGAGGATCTGGCGATTCTTTGACACCTTCCGAAGAAAACTACGAGACCCGCTTCTCTGCAATTTTTTTTTTTTTTTTTCATAAAATTGATATTTTATACCTATTTATCTATACTATTAAAGCAGAAGTTACTCTGGACCATGACTTGGTTTTAGTAGGTTTTTCATTAAAAATATTACAAAATTTAATCTAATTAACCTATAGTTTCGTTTCTTTAAATGACGAAAATACCCTCGGTCGATCACTTAAAAAATTGCCGGGTCGGGACGCGGATCCTTACATATCCGACTACAGAAGGAAAAAAAACCGCGGATCTGTTTGTACTTCAGAATAATATTTTTCGGATCCAGTATATTATTTCATTCAAGATTAGTTATTTAAGATCCCAAACAGAGTTATTCGTTATAGGCAAACACTCTGATTTCATTTTCCTTTAAGGTATTTAAATGAAAACCATAAATTTTAATTACCAAAAATTCGGATATTTCCTTAATTACCGAGATTGATCTTAACAGATAATCTTTTAAAAGGAATATTTAGTGATTCAGTTAAAATCTTTAAAAACGAATATTCAAGTTACCAAATCTGACTAAATTGCTTGATTTCCGATATTATAATATTTCCTTAACAAAATTTTAGTAATTAATTGTGAGTAGTATAGATAGAAAGAATTAAAAACGCAGAAATTATATATATGTAAAGTTGTAAACTAATTTACAGAAAAGGTGTATATCCCACATCGACTAAATATTATGGAATATGGTTCATAATCACTATAAATATGTGACTAAAATGTTTTGAGTACAAATGAGCAGGAAGCTTGATTTATCAGGTATCCAAATTTAATAGTTTAATTTGGTTCTATATTTGAAAATATTTAAACTTTTAAAAAGTAAACATATTATAATATATTATAATATATTTACGTTTTTAAAAAATGTTTAAGATATTATAAATATTTAAATTTTTATAGAATGATTAAATTATTATAAATATTTGAACTCCGTCGAAAGTTTAAAATATTATAATATATTTAAAGTCTATAAAATATTTAAGTAATATTAATATTTTAATTCTTAAAAATTTAAAATATAAAATTTTTTTGAGTTAAATCCGTTAAAACATGTGTTTTTATCAAACTATAAATTAAACCATGGAAGCAGAGTGTGTCTATCCTCTTACAAAACTACTATCCGATATTGCAGAGTGTCTATTCTCTTACAAAACTACGTACTATCTACTATTGTGGTGTGTCTGTTTCCGTGAAAAACTACATTTTACAAACTACTTACTCTATTAGGATTTCCAATTTACTGTATAACCCCAAATATACAAATAAACACTATATAAATAAAGAAAATAAATCAAAATAAAAAACTATATTACAAAAATACAAATTACTAAAAAAAATAACTAACAAAATATATAATCCCGTGCTGTAGCACGGGTATCACCTAGTTTTGTTTATATTCTGTGACTTACAAATTTTATAACAGTTAGTTTCTTTTTCCTTAAATTGATTTTTTTTTTTAGTTTCTTTCAAGAATATAAGAGAAAGTATATAGTATGAATATAAGTCAATAATGTTTATAAGTTTGGGCTAATTAGCATTAAGCTTTTGTCTCTGTTTATATCATACACAAAAGGCATTTTTCGCTGCTTGCTTTAGCTTAATAACCAAAAACTAAACCTCAAAACGTCACATCATTTTCTCCATGGTACAAACACAACAACAACGATCCATATTGGTAACCCGAGGGTCTGCCTGCTCCATTCGATCAAACCTAAATTGCATTCTTGGCCCTGTTCTTCGTTTCAAACTTGGACAATCTTGTTTCTTGAGTGCTGGATCATCATTGCTTGTGGCTCCCTTTGTCAATTTGCTCACACTATCTTTGGCCTCAGCGAGGAATGCAGCGTCTGGCTTGAGTTTATCTGAAGGTTCTTTCAGGGCCATACAGATCGATGTACAACACAATCACTATGTTTACTGATACCTCAGCAAGAAATCCACTCAGGAGGGTTAGAGAATGAGGAGAGACAATGTCGTTGAGCCTGTCCGAGATTAATTTAACCGGAGTTAAAACAAAAACACTAGTAATGAGCATTGAGGTCAACTTATAATAACACTACCAGCTAGGCAAATATTACATACAACTTTGTTGGACACACGACACTATAGGAACAACAAGCAACAAGCCGCTACATTCTACAATGCATGTGAAGATCGTCAAAAAGGTAGGAGAGTGTACTTGTTACTAGAAAAGTACTACCACCATCAAACTCAAAGGGCCCAATTTAACTGCTTTCATGATCATGAGAAAAGCTTCCACAGAAACTAATGTATGTAGAGGTAACAAATATTTGCTCACTTTGAAAGAAGGAAGCTCCTTCTCAAACTCCTCTCACAAAGTGGTCTCATGTAGATTCTAACAGCCTCTCTCTACCACAAGTGCATTACATGATTTTGGTGAATCCAGTTATATACTACTAAAGCAAAAATATATAATCTACGATCCTATAGATAAATATACTACTAAAGCAAATTAGTTCAAATATAAACCACATATATCAATTCAAATTAGTCACCATGAGTATGAACTTTGTCATTTTATTAAATTTTATAACCTGTTACATATTTTATAACAATTTTTTAAAGAAAATTAAAAATCTTTTAAATCATACGTACAAAAATTACTCTTTAAAATATTTTCTTTAAGATTTTTGAAAACAACGTGCTCTAGTAATAAAATATTTCAAAAATAAATTAAGTTTGTACTCACTATTTAACTTGTAACCAATTAATACATCAATTAATCTATAACCTCTTTGTAACCAATTTATTAAAATTATATAGTCTACAAAACAATGTTATGTATTTCCGTTTTATTATAAAGGGAATTTATAATTATTATTTTGAGTAATTGGTTTATATGAACTATGAAGATTGAAATGTCACTTTGGATACTTTTTATATGTTTGGGTTTTATGGCTCTCATATACTATGGGTATCAGAAAATATCCTAAACCGAATCCGGATTTGAACCCACATGTTTGACAACATAAAATCCAATACAATAATTCGGGAATATTCACACCCATATTAAACCCAAATCGGATTTTTTGGGGTCAGGTTCTTAAGGATTTTGGTTTTTTTTTTTTTTTTTTTCTGACGAAGAAAACAGATCTTAAATTATACACTGAATTATTTATTATAGTAGAGATTTTTGAGATTAAATCTTAAGTACTCTCAACTGAGATGTTGGGAGAGTGCTACCATCCCTCAATGGAAAATTGACCGGAATTGCATTCTTTGTTCCAATCATTGCTGTCTCAATTGTTGATCTCACCGTAAGACTTGAGAATGCAGCAAGCCAGCAACATACGAGGACATAAAAAAGGCAATCAAGTAAAAACTGCTAACAAACCACAAATTATAAGATGAAATGCTTTCATGATTTACTTTTATTGCTTATTTGGTCAAACTAACTTTACAGGGAAGAATCCGAAGGCAATAATATTATTTAGTTAATGAGAAATCCATTCAGATATGTCCAATGCACATGGTCTTAATTTACATTGAAATATAAGACATGAATAATGGAAAAAAAAACTCTATTATATTAACAAAATTAAGGTAAAATAATGGAACTTAAAAAAAAAAATTGTTTACAGATAGTTGAAACGACCCATGCAGTATGTATATACTATAAGTAATTTTAATAGACATATTGAAGAGTCAAAACAAATAGATTGCTACACAAAGTCTGATAGTAACTGTTTATGCTAAAAATCTGGAAGAAAAAATCTAGACGACAGACGCACACAAAACCTAATCAGATTTATAGGACCAGCTCAAAACAATTTTTGTAATGGAGAGGACGACACATTTTTCGGACCTCACCGCCGCAAGTGAGGATCCACGAGAGAACACCGCAAAGCTATCCGCCGTCACCTCCGACACGAGCGACTTCGGCGTTTATTCCAGCAGAATCGGCGTCGTTTTCTAAGAGAGGAGGGTCGTCACGAATGGCAGCCACTCCGTCGTCTGAAATAAATATTCTAAATTTATATATTAACTGTAGAATATTATATACATGAATATTTAAAATATTTTAATTGTGTTTAATTATAAAAATAGTAGAGAGTGTTAACTAAACTTTTTTGAATATTTAATGACATTCAATAGTAAATGTTTCCAAAAATATATTTTGAACAAAAAGTGTTCCAAAAATACTATTATAATTTCATGTGATGGTGATTAAGTTTCCGCTATTTTAAATTTTAATTCTAACACATGTGTGAGCAGATATAAAATAAGGTTTCAGATCAGGTGGAAACGACATAAATTTAAACAAATATTACTATTATTATAACTATATTGTTCGGATCATGGAAGCATATATGTAATTCATTTATACTATGAGTAAAAAGTGCTCATATGTCTTGGGTGAATCGATTGGAGGGGTATAAACGCTTAATTATATAATATGACTAGATTAGGCCCGCGTATTAACGCGGATATAAGAAAATATGTGAAATTTTTAGTTATATTCAAAATATTATTTTTATTTCATTTATTTTTTTTAAAACCGGATTTAGAGTTCACACACTCCATCTTGCAATACAATTTCTTTGTATATAAACCGGATTTCTAAATTTCTTTTTACTATATGATTATAATAAATAATAATTGCAATTAAATTGCAAATATTTTCCTTATTAATTGCATATATTTTCCTTAGTTAATTACACATATTTTCTTTAGTTAATTGCAAAAATTATATTATTGTTTATACTATTTTAAAATTTAATTAATTTTAGTTAATTCGTTTTTCTTTATTTTTTACTATTATTAATTATAAGTAATAAATATGCAATGAATGAATATTAAAAATAGTATTTTTTATGCAAAAAAAATTGATTAAATGGATGTTGATGTGGAAGAAAGAGAAGTGAGAAAAGTTAACTTTATATATATAGACTAGATTTTAACCCGCGGTACACCGCGGGATAATTTTTTTTATAATTAAAAATATAATTTGTATTTGTTTGTTAGACCTTTTGTTACGATTAGGGTTTAACATTATATAATTGTATTTTAATTTTTAATTTTAGGATTTAACCCGCAGTATACCGTATGATAACTTGTTGTTTTACATAATCATAATTTAATCAATTTAATAGATATGTCCAATATTTTAATATTGATAAAGTGTGTAATATTATGACAGTAAACTTTTGAGTACTTAATTAATTATTTCTCTAAATTTTAACCCGCTATACAGCGTGAGATTATGTTTTTTTTCAGGTTTTCTATAACTAATAAAAAAATATGTTGGATAAAATATAAAATTATATTTTTTTAGTTTTATGTAATAACATTGAGATATTTGTTATTATACTTGCTTTAAGTAAATAAAAATTATAATTTTCATTTGGAATTCTATTTGCTTTAAGTATAGAAAATTATAAAAATTATAATTTTAATAAATTTGAAATCGATTACGTAGAAGATAAGATTGTTTGATTTTTAAGATAAAATTGAGATATTTTAATTTTAAAGTAAGACAGAAAAGATATTTTAGAGATATTTTAGGAATACATTGTTAAATGTAAAGATTGTGTAAGTATAAACCAAAATTGGTTTAGGAAATAGAAATCATTTTAGTAGAGATATCTTAGAAAAATAAATGATTTCTCCGATTTTTTTATATTACGAAGATAACCGATTTTGATTTCCATATTTTACTTTTTTTTTTTGTGCAATTTTTTGGGGATCAATTATGTAAATTAATTTTTAAATAAATTAAACTTCAAGGGTATAATACAAAATATACTTTAAAATGTATATATAAAAGATTTAATTCGTTGGAGAAAATGTAATTTTATTGTGTTATATATTAATTTACAATTTATTAGACCAAATCCCAAAAATGTACAATTCAACCCATTAAATTAAAGATTATATAGAAAATACCAAATAAACTGATAAAAATGAATACTAAGTTGAGAAATTACAATCATCTTAAATTACAGTCATCTTCTCCTTTGCCTCAGAAGGAAATTAACTTGTTTTGAAAATATGATTCCTGAGATTTAAAAAATCAAAATTATTTTAAGAATTTATTAAGGTTTCCACATAATTTTAATATAAATTTATAAAAATAAATGAAAATATACAACAACATATAATAAGAAGAAACGGTTAAAAAAAATTGATTAGAATATTAAGTCAATAACATCATAGCATACAATAAGAAGTATCACAAAATATTTCTTGTTCACTCTCTAGAATATTGTCTCAATGTATCTACAACCATAAATGCAAAATAATTGTAGACAAACATGTATTACACAAAGGGTCAACAATAATTTTTAAACAAAAATTATCAGTAAAGTACAAAAAGAGAAGGGAGATTAGAGAAGCAGCCTTGGAGGTACCAAGGAGTTTGACTCCATAAACCTTAAGGTTAAGGATCACATATATTGTAAGACAGACTTTTTATTGACTCTCATCTCAGATTCTGTCACTACTCCATTTAAAACTTGAAACATATTTCGTATTCCTCTGATTATAGATTGTTATTTATAGATGAGTTGGTTTGAGAATATTTTGGAGGTCAAGTAAAAAATCTCATATACAAATTTGGAACATAAAGAAATCGCTCAATCATGAATGATACACATATATAGTTAAGGGAAAGTTTACAAAAAATTTATGTATTAATATAGTTATTCCTACAAATGATTTAGGAAATGTCTGATCCTAATTAATGTTATTGTGATAGCATGAAATATTAAAAATAGTTTCCGATTTTAATGGAATTTTATTTGGAAAATAGCAATAACAATAGCAATAAAGTGGAGATATTATAGGAAACTATAAACCAATCGAAATGCACAAGAAATTCGATTGATTTTTTTCGATTTTTGAAGGAAATTATAATCAAATTATTAATGTAATCGATTTTTATTTTCCATATTTTACTTATTGTTTTCTTGTGCAATTGTTTAGGGACCAATATTGCAAACTAATAATGTAAATAAGCTAAACTAAAAGGGTAGAACCCAAAATGTACTTCAAAAATGTATATATAGATACCTTTGACTTGTATATTTCTTTCCACAACCGTTTAGAAAACCCATTAAAGAAGGAGATTTTTTTACTATATGATAACAAAAATAGTTACTTCTTTAATTGTATATTTCTTTTTGCAACTATTTTTGTAATTGTTTTGTGATTATAATGTTATTTCTTTCTTTAAAGATACAAAATTTAGTGAATATCAAAAGAAAAAAAAATGGATGATAAACTATGTTAAATAAGTAAACTCTCGTTGTGTAAAAAAAAAAAGACATTAATAAAATGTAATAAAATGAGACAAAGGATAGCCTCGATCCAGGATTTGGGGGTCAAAAACAAAGCTCTCTACCAAATCAGCCAACAAGACATTAGAGATGCTAACCAAAATATCCGCTGGCGCAACTTTCAGAAAGTTTCAGTGTGGACATGTGCTGCACAGGCATTGCATTTTAAAGGTGCTCAGGGGGAGGAAGACCTGCTGCCCATATTGTAGAAGCGTTCTAGACATTGCAGTTGGACAGAACGATTGAGGATTGTGCCCTCTACCGATATACTCTCTTTCTATCCTGTGGTCACAGTGGAAATTTCTTAGTGTCCTCCCTGTGATGCTTTTAATTGACTTCAGTTCACAGGAAGCTTTGACTTATCACTGCCGTGAAGTGGCTATTACTATTGTAAATAAAGCTACCTATTTAGTTAGCATCATATACTAGTACTGATGATAGAAGATCCTCTCTTTTCCCAGATTTACCTAATTTTTTCCTCTTGTATGGAATTGCTTCCAGCTTTTTATTGAATCAGATCACAGTTATCCCAACTTATTTCAATGCATTTGCTTTGAGCAAAGACTATAGTACTTTAACTTAGTCATCTCTATTTGTGTGCATGATATGGTGGCGCTTGTCTAGTTTTAATGTTGCTCCTATTTGCTCTTTCATTCTGCTTCAAATGAAGTTATGTGTCCCCTGCTTTTTATCTCTGTTTATCATACACAAAAAGGCATTTTCAGCTGCTTGCTTTAGCTTTAATAACCAAAACCTTAAACACAACAACAACGATCCATATTGGTAACCCGAGGAGGGTCTGCCTGCTCCATTCGATGGAACCTAAATTTGCATTCTTGGCGCTGTTCTTCGTTTCATACTTGGCCTCAGCGAGAGAAATGCAGCGTCTGGCTTTTGTGTTTATCTGAAGGTTCTTTCAGGGCCATACAGATGTCATGTACAACACAAATCACTATGTTTACAAGTAAAGGGCTACGTAACGGAGCGGATCGACCAAGGAAGGTGTTGCATTTAACGAGTTAACCCGGTCCCAGACTCGGCCTGAGATTACTTATAAACCACTTCGGTACAAACATTTAATTTTGAACGGTTTGATAATACAATTTAAACCGGTACTTAGCTATACAGAGGAAAATAAAGTCAAAGGTTGACTTTTCAACTAACTAAATTTTTTGCAAAAAGCAAAAGAAAGAAAGGAATGTAGATTGCTGCTAGATGAAGACATGCAAGATTAGCAACGAATATTCCAATCCGAGGCGTCAAACGAAGAGGAAGCAGCAATGACAAATTAAAGAAATCAATGAATCGTTGTTTGGTGAAGTCGTCATACAAGATTGGATAGGAATATTCCATTCTAAGACTTCTAAACTTATGATGATATATCTCCTCTCTATACAGTATTTAAGGTAAGGTAATCCTGCTTTTGGTATGTAACCATTCAAAAAGCTTAGATATAAGAATGGAAGGGAAGATGAAGATAGGACCCGTAGGGAAGCATGATGCTAGAAGCAGTACAATTGTAAACTGGGACGAAGGAAAACACGATGGCTTCATCTCTCAGATCTTTCTCTCTCATAGCCTCGGAGGTATTATGTCTATCCAATTCCAGTTCGTTCTGGACGGGAACCTTGTTTTATCCGACCGTCACGGTCCATTTATCGGCAACATGTTTGACGTTGTAAGTCTGATTTTTGTTTACTCTTCTTTAATTTTCCAACTAAAACGTGGTTATAACTAAAAGCATTGTGATCTGGACCTAGCAGATAGAGCTCAACTATCCGCATGAGTACATAACTGGGATCAGTGGAGAGTATTACAAGTATGAAGCTAGCAATCCTCACATAAGATCTCTCAAATTCACTACCAACACTAGTGAGTACGGTCCTTTTGGCACCTCCGGTTCCAGCTACGAAAAGTTCGCGTTTAAACTCGGGAAATCTCCTCAGTTTGGCGGTTTCCATGGGACTTACGATGCCTCCGGACTACAGTACATCGGTGTTTATCTCCAGCCTAAAACAGTTCAACCCAAGATCGATACAGAGGAAATGGAGTCAAAAATTGTTTTGGGTTGAAAAGTGTTTGTATATCAAAATAGTGTTCTGTCGATGATACATGCTGCACTACGCAAATGCTTCTATGAATAAAATTGATACGTGTTACATATAATCGTCAAAGATAATCTAACCTTTAAAATACAACAGTAACAATATCGGATGTACCTAGAACAACACTATCTTTAGAAAATGCATTAACAATGAAATTGTTGGAATATTTACACTCTCAAGCTAGCAGGTCTTGTATATGTTTTAGTACCTATATCTTTCACTGCATCAATCCTATGCAACGATCACTTCTAGGTAGGGGCTGGCAAGAAGGTTGGTGCAAGCTAGTGAGGTTATGACCACGATAAGGTCAACCATTTTGTGCTAATGGATGCATTGTCACTTACTTTGAATCATTATCACCTGTATAATATGAAGCTCAGTAATTGGCCAATCTGACTTGAACAAAAATTGGGATGTGAAAGTCCCTGGAATTCAATCACTGAGGTGATCACCAGCAAGGGTTTCAACAACACAGCCCTGTAATCGCAAATCAGAAGAAACAAGCTCGAGGACGTCGCGGATATAAGCAGTCTCAACATGGGCACTGTCACCAGCCATGAAGACATGCGTGCAATCATCAATCTCTATGGAACTAAACCCAGGCTGCTTCTTTAACCCGAGACCCTTCATCTTCCTCCTCATCTGACTTGCTCCTTCCCATTTTCCATCAGCCGCATACATATTCGAAAGTATCACATAATTTGAATGGCTTTTCACATTCAGTTCACTAAGATGCTTCACCAACCTCTCTGCTAAGACGGTATCGTTCCCATGAGTCCTGCAGGCTGCAAGCAAAGATCCAATCACAACTTCATTTGGCTTCATAGGCATGCTCTGTACCACTTTCAAAGCGTCTTCCAATCTCCCAGCCCGGCTATACAAATCCACTAAACATCCATAATGCTCAATCCTAGGCGAGATTCTGTAATCCCTTTTCATCGTTTGGAAATATCGAAGACCTTCTTCAACTAGACCTACATGGCTACAAGCCGTAAGTGCACCGGTGAAAGTGACTGCGTCAGGTTTAAACCATTCATCTTGCATTTTCCTAAAGTATACCAAAGATTCATGTGCGTTTCCATTAGCAGCAAAACCAACAACGATTGAATTCCATGAAACTACAGTTCGTTTCTCCATCTTGTCAAAAACTTCACGAGCAAACTCAACACACCCGCAACGACAATACAAATCAATCAGTGAATTACTAACCCTGACATTGTTCTTAAAACCCTGACTCATCACATAACGATGTACCCATAATCCAAAAGAGAGAGCACCTAGGTTTGTACAAGCGTTAAGAGTAGCAATAATAGCAACGTAATCTGGTTTCACTCCTGAAATCTGCATCTCACGGAACCATACCAAAGCTTCCTCGTGAAACCCTTTCTTAACAAACCCATTTATCATAGCTGTCCAAGAAACCAAGTCCCGTTCAGGCATTTCGTCGAACAACTTAACAGCGTTATCGACTTGACCACTCCTCATGTACCCATCGATCATTGTATTCCAAGTAACCGAGTTTTTATCAACCATGTAATCGAACACCAATCTAGCCTTCTTAACACGACCGCGTTTTGAGTACATCCCGAGAATTGCGGTGCCAACCATGACATGGGTTCTATCGAGACCAAGTTTACAAGCATATCCATGAAGCAAATCGCCTAAGGCTTCACTTCCGGAGTGAATATCACCACAACCAGAGAGTAGAGCGATGAAAGTGATGTGGTTTGGCTCTACGCCGGCGACTCTCATATCGGTAAATTCCTTCGCTGCCTCCGCTAACCGACCATTGCGTGTGAGGAGATTGATGCGAGAAGTCCATGAAACAATGGTTTCGGAGGTAGATTGATTAAGTTTTTGGATCTTTTGATTGGGGTGGTTTTTACGGGTGATGAAAGGTACTAGCGCCGGCGAAGTAGCTCCGACGACGGGAAGGAGACTCATTCGTGTGAGACGGTGATGGATTAATTATTTATGATTTTATTTTTCTTTTTATCTCAAATTAAACCAAACATTGGATTTAGAAGACCGGGTAAAATCAGATCCGGTTTCAAGATTACATTAGGCAAGATCAATAAGAAGACATTAAGAACCCTAATTAGTAAACTTTTAAATAGGAAAAACCTTAAAAACCCTAACTAACACAGCACGTTTCTTGCTTAGCTGCCAAGTAATGTTGTCGCAGCATCGGTCACGCAATCCTCAAGATCTTTGACGGCATCAATCCTGATAATACTACTAACTAGCTTCGCAGCCTCAAATTTGTCTTGACATACCATGAGTGATCTGTTCATCCTTTCCTGCATCAAATTAACAAATATTTGCAAGTTTCTCAGTACATGGCAGAAACGGAGAGTAGTTATGGAATTAGTTAAGGACCTTTTAATTTTTACCTGAAACTTGGCCATCTCGCTATCGAATCGTTGTTGAGAATTGACAACGGGAACACGGCAGAGCTCAACGCAGTTATTTGTCACATCTTTCGTTCGTCTTTTCTCAAAGCACTCGTGTGCACACTTGAAATAAGCTTGCTGCAATTGATTGTTATTCAAAAGGGGCATGAATCTTATGGCAAACTCAATATATATTCTGAAAACAATACACTTGCATAAAACTCTTGTTACGACCTGGTTTATTACAAGATCGAGCAATACTTGAACATATTATTAAAATTAGGATAAGTTACTACGCAAACATATACTATATGATCGTAAAAATATATATATATATACCTGAAGGGTGAAACTGATATGTTCTTGTATAGGAGAGAGCTGCGACTGCCCAGCTGCTTTTATGTCCTCGATTTTTCTCCTAATCCTCTCCAATACGATTTGCTCTTCCGCAACTGCCTTGTGATCCATCGTCTTTCTCTCTGGAGATTTTAAGGGTTTAGCTGCTATTCAAACTGGAGGCATCTATCTTATATATATAGGCAAGTTTCTACGACGACCAACAAGACAAAAACACCCCTAAAGGATAAACCGACACCGAATAAAATCAGCAGTTTCGGGTTGGTTCGATTCAAAAATTATCTACTCCGTTCGGTTTATCTAAGAGACTAAGACCAAGATGACTAACGTTTTGGTTCTAGCAATTAGCTTCTACGTTTTGGTATCAACGTTTCTTAAGAATCTCAACTTTAAAGAAAGAACAACTACAGGGTTTGCTTTACGGATTCTTTGTCCTGCTCGAAGCACATTGGTTTTAATATCTTTCAGTTGAACATTTACAGATCCGGTTTCTGAGACTCTTTGACATGTTTATGCCTCGTACCACATATTGTGAAAAGCTTGTTGGTCAAGATCTTTATAATCTTATATATAAAACAATCTGTTTAGCATTTGGTCTGATAAACTTAACCATACCCTACTCCTACCACCCATTGTGTTTATCTATTGAGTGATAATGAAAAGACATAACTATGATTAGCAAGAGACAAAAAGTAAAGATGCCCCTTTTTCACATCAGAGGATTATTATTAGTCGACAATAGAGAATGACTTCTTCATTCTCTGCACAATATGAGGCAATGTTTCGAGATTATCCTGAATGGATCTGTCCACACAACCCTCCATAGCTTTGACGGCATCAACCCTGTTCTGATGAAGCTTTGCAGCCTCAAATTTGTCTTGACAGACCATGAGAGATCTGTTCATCCTTTCCTGCATCAAATTACAATTGCAAGTTTGTCAGTACATAGCAAAAGTAAGCACGCAGTCTTTATGAGTTTTGAAAATCATATCAACCTGAAACTGAGCCATTTCGCCTTCAAAATGCTGTTGAGCATTGACAACTGGAAGACTGCAGCGCTCAACACAGTTGGCTATCTCCTCTTGCTTCCTACTTCTGTCAAAGCACTCGTACGCACATTTGAAATATGCTTGCTGCAATCAATCATTATTACGGGGGTTTCAATCATTCATTCACGAGGCCATCAACTAAACAGATTGATATGAAAACAACACAATTTCATAAAACTTGATTTATATAGTTGTACAGAACAGATGTAATCAAAACTATATCAAGGTTCAGTTTTCAGGAACTACAAGAAGACACAGCTTCTTATCAAGATTGAACTACACAGATTGTATAAAAATTTAGCTTAGAAAACTTAGTTAAAACATCACTGGAAAGAGAGATTCACCACAAGAGAACTTAACTAAAACAGTCAGACCTATGAATTGGCTACTAAAGATAGCTACTTTTGTTTTTAAATTCATGAACTGTTAATCCGAACCAAAATCAACACACGAAGGCATATAGGCAACACCACACTTACAAGCAGGAGAAGCAGGGGAATGCTACAATATGTTGGTGTATGTATATATATACCTGAAGGGTGAAATTGATGTGATCTTGAATAGGAGAGAGTTGCGACTGAGCAGCTGCGTTAACTTCTTCGAATTTTCTTTTAATCCTCTCCGTTACAATTTGCTCCTCCGCCGCTGCTATGTGATCCATCGTCTCTCTCGGTGGAGCGATTCTGATTTTTAGGGTTTTAGGGGGTTTTAGATTGGTCGCAGTCGCAGGCGTGTCAATGTGATTTGGGGTTTTTAATACTTTTTTCGAGTCGGTTAAACACTTTTTCGGTTTTAGTATTTAATAAACCGGAGATGATCTTTTCCTATTTCAGTTTCTGAGATCGTAAACCGGAATTGACCGGATCGGATCATAGAGCAAGGCAGCAACAACAACATTACATTATCGTCGGATCTGCGAAGACTTTGGATCTGCTGATGAGCCAGAGAGAGAGATATGAAGATGATGGTTGTATTCTCAGCGAAGATGATGGCGATGATGATTTTGATCTTGGCATCGACGATCTCAGCAAAAGAGCAGCTCAGCACTAAGGAATGCGAGGATCTGGGATTTACAGGTCTTGCTCTCTGCTCCGATTGCCACTCACTCTCTGAATACGTCAAGGATCAAGGTTCGTTCCTCTCTATTGCGTGGATCTTAATCTCTTCAAGTTTTGTTTTTTTTTTTCCCGAAAAAGACTCCAGCTTTAAGAAGAAAGAAGAATTTGTTGAGTTTTTGTGAATTTATGAGCTAAGATCATTCTCTTCATAGTGTTTTGTTTTGAGGAGGGGGATTGCTAAATTTGAAATTATCAATCTTATGATTAAATTGCAGAGTTGGTATCTGATTGCTTGAAGTGTTGTGCTGATGATTCTGAGGATTCCATGAGCAAGGTAATGACTTACTAGCCATGGTACTTTTCAATGCTTTCTGAAGCTGAATAGATTAGATGAAGAGAAGGGGAGTGATGGTTACTTGTTTGCAATATTTTTGCGACTGCAGGTTACGTATTCCGGGGCTATATTAGAGGTGTGTATGAGAAAGTTGGTTTTCTATCCTGAAATTGTTGGTTTTATTGAAGAAGAGAAAGAGAAGTTCCCTAGCGTAAAAGTTCAGTATATTTTCAACTCCCCACCCAAGTTGATCATGCTCGATGAAGCTGGTGAACATAAGGAATCAATAAGGTAAAATTTGCTTTACTACCCCTCTTTGCTCAACTCATTACTCTGGAATATTCTTAGATATTAGTTTGGGTTGAGCTCGAGTTGACCGGATTTAGGACTTTCATGGTGACCTGATATACCCATGTTAACATAGTAGATTCATGTGTAGATGTAAATCTCACTCTTTCAGTGCTCTGATACAGTCTACTGTATGATTAACGAACGTCTAATGAAAGTTGGTTTTGGAGCATGAATAAATCAAACTAGTGATGCGTTCTACGCCCCATCCTCCCTCTATCAGCAAAAGAGCTTCATTCCTCCAAAGTTGTAGCTGACCCTATTTGTTTCTTGATTTGCTTGTTTTGCAGAATCGACAACTGGAAACGCGAACATCTACTCCAGTATATGAGGGAGAAGGTCAAGCCTACTGCAGCAAGTTAGTCTTCTCCTTGTAGGGCTGAAGAAGATGATGATCTTCCCTGTCACATTTACATATGCCAAAGCATTGTGATCTAGTCGTTAAAAACATATTATGACTGACTTATCTTATCTTTCTTCCCTCGGTATCAACAGTCTGTATGTTCTGAACCTTTGCAATCTCAGTGGTTATGTATTTAATTCAATGTTCTTGTGAAACGGTAATCTCAATTTTGTGCGTAGCTGTTTGGTACAATTACAAGCAAATTCATTGTCGTTTCTCGTGGTTGTGGTATGTCTATCAATTCAAGGTGCTTTGTATTAGTAGGGAGAGCAACGCTCTTTCCTTCAACACTGAAAGAAAGCTTTCCTTGGATCTTTATAACTAGAAAGATGTATAGGATACATAGTTTTGGTAAGAACGACAGAACTTAGATATCTTAAGCAATTTCTCACAGAAAATAGATTACTTTGCATTAGAATAATTTAGTTTCTGTTTGGGCATATTACACAAGTCAAAGTATGGGGATGCATTAAACAGTCAAATAATAACAGCCATCGCCACACCGTGAGCTGTTGTTAACCAACTTCATGCGTCTCTCTGTCTATGTTACAGAGGCATCATCAGAATAATAAGAACTGGTCATCTTCTTTATGCTTAACACAAAGATTTTAGAAGGCGAAGAGCCGAATTGGTCATCTAAAGGGTGACTGAGATGTAACGCTGAAGGCTGGAGAGAGGGGAGTCTTCACGGGCGCCCAGATATCAGCTCCGTTGCTTTGAGCAACTCCTACTGTATTCTCCATTGGAATAAGACATAATCCTCTGTTTCTCAGGCTGTACTGCTCCAGCTCCTCCTGGTTACAAAGACGGGAAAATCAGTTCGTGTAAGATATTCAAGTTCCAGTTGCAGCAGATATGTCAGACGCGGAGCACTTAGGATAAAAATAGTGAAATCAGTATAAATGGGGTTAAGATTCAAGATCGTGCTCACCTGTGTAGCATCAGGTATCGTTTGCAGATACGGAGCACTTAGCACCTGTACAAAAGAACATGAAAAGTCAGATGTTTATTCGGTAAAGATGAATGGATCACGCTATGTATTGAAATGCTGATGAATAGAAACTTGCAGACCTTCACTTGTTCATGAAGAAACTCTATGTAATGCATCGCGTCTAGAAGAACTGATGCAGTGTCAGTCTGTGGTATAATAAGAAGATTAAAGATCAGTATGAGCTGCTAAGAGATGAATTCTCTTGATTTGCTTAACAAAAACAAAGTTACCTTTCCATAAGGAGAAACAATCTGTTGAAGAGCTGAAATACGTTCTCCAACTTTGTCCTTCCTCTCCTGTTTCAATCATGAAGATAACAAAAGATGGAAGGATCATTACCGACCACAGAATGAAGACTGATAAATCCAAGAAAAGTAGGTAAAGCAAGAGACCTTGGAATTGAAAGAGAGATCAGACTTGTGACGTTTGATGCTGCTTTCTCCGAGAGAGCACACATTCCGCTTATTCTCCATCATCATTCCGGCGTCTCTAGAGAATTCCATACCTTTGTCAATAAGAAATGCTTAAGAGTCACTAAACACAACATTCACCAAAACATTTCACATACGGTCCGAGGTTACCACTCTAATGTAAATTACAGAGGAAAACGATCACAAAATGTATGAAATGAGTGTTTTGGACCAACCAATGCATTGGGATTAGGATTAGAATATTAAGCCAAGACAAAGGTAAGGTCAACGAAAGTAGGCAAGGGTTTGTGGTCAAAGGCTAGGCCTCAAGTTCACATCAGCTGATTTAAATTTTAAGATTTGCAAGCACAATTATAAGCTCAAACAAAGATAAAATTATTTCCCAGAGATACTCTCACATAAACAGACAATAACATAACATCATATATGCATGAATCACATTGAGTCCTTAAAAACAGGAGAAGGAAAACCCCAAAAAAACAGAACACAGAATCCTCCACGGATCAGAGGAGAACAAAAAGTCACTCTCAGAAGTATTGAAGTTAATCTAATAATGTAAACAAGAATCCAACTTATAACAAAACTACTGAGTAGAATCTGGTAACATAGTCAAAGATGGTAACTTTTTTGGTCATGGGAATTGTGATAAACGAAATCAAAAGCTAATACAACAAGAAGAGGAGAAAGAAGTAAATATATCTAGAGATATAGCTTCTTTAAGCGACTAAAGTATGTATAAATGTATAATCAAGCCAAAAATTGAGTAAAGAAACAGAGTAGAAAAGAAGAACAAAACAGAGCAAATAAAGAAAAAGAGTAAAGAGGCTTACGGAGAGAGATGGACTCACAAATTGGGAGAAGAGCCAATAACGAAATCAAGAAAAGCTTTGTTCTTTGCAAAAGCCACCACACACACACAAGTTCTCGAAAAGCTCCAATTTTTCTTCGTTTGAACCCTAAAAATAATTGCCTTCAATTTTGTCTTAGAGCTTCTGACAACACAAAACCCGATAGATAAGAATAAGACACAGAAAACGTTTCTCTCTCTCTCTCTCTCTATTGAGTTTTCTGCTCAGTCCAAAAAGCAAAACTCCAAACCCGAAGTTACTATATACACCAGTTGCTCAGTCATTGAGCTTAAACGGTGTCCATGAAGAGCCAGCCAAGGAAGGCTTTGGTGAGAAAATGGCGTCAAAAGGCCGTGAGAGATATTAGAGCAATAGCAGAAATCTCGGCGTGAGAAAAGGAGAGAGAGAGATGAGATAGAAGAAACTTGTGTCGCTCCAAACGAAAGCAAATAGATGGGAACTGCTTTTTTTGTATATTGGGATATCTCTTTTTCCTCTCGACTCTTTTTTTTTTGGGTGAAGTAGTTTTGTATAGTATATAATTCTAGAGTTCTTTTTATTTAGTCTTTGTCTACTACCAATATTTTTTTGGATATGTTTGTGTCTAATGAGTGTATAAACTAGCCCTAGTAGTATAAAACGAGTTATTTGTTTGTTTGTTTGTTTGTTTAAGATCTCCAATCCAAACATTAAGATCTATATAACTATGCAAGTTAGTGACGTAGTTACGACTGCTGCATGCCCCCTACACCACCATCTACTACTCCTATTTGACCAAATCTGCAAATAAAAAGATTAGTATGTTCAGAATTAGTCTTTAGTCTTCGGACTATAATTTACATAATAGAATTTGCTTTAACCTATGCTTTAAAGTACATCAAATAAACGAACTAATGTATGTACCCTACTAAATTAATTATAATTTGACAGCTAACATACAACCCATCGTAGAGAGGGAGAGGTCTTGCCAATATCAGTCCCAGGTAGAGAAGTTGCTCTTTATTTCATTAATTCCAACATTGCTCGTTCGTAGAGAAACTAGTGTAGTGGTATTATTTTCTTTATTTGATAGTGACATTTGGAATGGTTATTAAATTTTGTCAACATATTTGACCAACTCTCTCTGCGCCATCAATCTTTTTGTTTCTACTTTTTTTTTTTTTTTCTGCTTTTTATTTCTTTGAATTTTGATTTGTTCTCTTCTCTTTTTGAAATTAACCAAGATATTGATTGGTTGTTGATATTTCAAGATAAAATATGTAAATCAATCAATCAAATTCAATCACTTGCATAGATAAATAAATAAAAGAAATGGGTAAGAAAAACATCACTTCCCAAAATATAACTATTCTCTCTTCTCTTAACTAGTAGTAGTACGACTGTTTTAATAACTAGTTCTCCCAAAACACACACAATTAAATTATGAGTAGTTTAATAAACTAGTTAGATTTGATTTTGAATTTATAATAAAGGAACACCAGTAATTAACAGAAAGACAAATAAGACAAAACTAAATGCTAGTACTTCACAGGAGAGAGACTCATCAGACGCTCAGGAGAAGCGCGAGTGTGCCGCACGAACACCAAAAACTGGCTCTATGAATGATGATGATTAATAAACTCACGTGGAGCGCTTAGAAGAAACGCTGTTTTTCAAAACGCAGACGCAGCGATCGCGTGAGTATAAAAATTAGAGAGATTTGTGGGGACAGAGGAGAGGGCACAGACCGTGCGACGCAAAAGTCCAAAGGAGGGGGGGGGAATCAGCGTTTTCTTTAAAAAGGTACGTTTTTGGTTTCTGGGGGCCAACGCGGTTTTGGGCTTTGTCTCGTTGTCACTATCTTCTTGTCCTCTTTTTTCCTTGTGGCGACCGGATTAGGTACTCTTACTAGTATTACTTTATTTTTATTTCTTCTCTACTTATTAGTATCTTTGGCATTATTTCACCCAAATTCTAAAAAATAAGAGAACCAAAACTACTGAAAAGGAAGTACACTTTGCACCATAAAAGAAAAATAAACAAATTTGGGCTTTTACATATAGCAGCAACACGAACCCGTTGCTTCTATAACAATCTGTTTGTGTTGTGGGTCTTGTGACGGAAAAACGGCTTTTTCATACCCCGACAATAGTCCTGTGTTGAATTCATACATTTGACTAATAATCTGGCCTAAACATACCTTATGTTTCTATATATTTGAATTCCACACCCCAACTTCGAAACTAATACACCAAGTATAATTTATGTGCCAAAAAATACAAAAACGTGTTTCACGACTAACTCTGTTAAGCTTCCGTTTAAGCGTTCTGACGTGGATTCCACATGTGCACAGCGATCCAGACGACGTCGTTTTGGCAAAACGGAGAATGAAAAATTTTGGCCAAAACGACGTCGTTTTTTATTTGTCTCAAAAAATCTCTCTTCATCTCTCCCGAAACTCTCTCTACGGCGGAAGAACCCTAGAATTTGGGGGTTTTCAATTTCGACCCAATCTGAAGGAGATTATCGTCTTCTGAAGCCGACAGCAATGATTCCCGGGGATGAAGGTGGTTCGGAAGTCGCACCTAGAGTTCCAAACCGGTAATTTTCAAAAAATCCTTTTCATCCTCCTCATTGTTGGTCGATTGATTATCGTGTGTGTGTGTTAGAGAAAATCTCGATTGGATAGTTTGTTGAATTGTATTGTGTAATTGCATCAAAAATGTGTTATAATAGTGGGTGTTTGTATAAGTCGTGTATGATTTGTGTGTGTGTGTTAGATAAAATCTCGGTTTTGAACAATATTTGGTTTTGTTTTTTGTAGACCTGAAGATCCAATATTCATAATCTACTATAATGGAAAGTTTGAAGTCGCCAATGGTGTTGTGATTGCATATGTTGGAGGCGAGACTCATAGTCTTGAATGCAAGGCGGAGACAATATTTACAAACATGGTGGAGTCGATTGGGTTGTCTATGATTGGGCAAAGGATATGGTTTAAATACCCATACGAGTTGTTCACAGAGTTGAAGTTGTTGTATGATGGATCCGATAGTTTCCAGAGAATGTGTTCAGCTGCGATGTGGACAAGAACAATAGAACTCTATATAGAGAAGGATGAGATTTCTAATGATGGAGCTGGTGAAGAAGAACACAATGGTGATGGAGCTGGTGAAGATCTAGGCAATGATAGAGCTGGTCAAGAAGGAGTCAATGATGGTGGAGATGGTGAAGGCAACGATAGAGCTTGGTAGCTCAACAATACTATTAACAAAGCAAGAGAGATGCCATTGGTAGCAATGTTGGAGACCATAAGACGACAATGCCTGATCCGAAATGAAATGAGAAGAAAGAAGGATGAAAAGCACAAGGGGAAGTATACTAAGAAAGTTGCTAAGACCATTAAAGAAGAGCAGCGACACATGAAGTATTGTCAGGTAATCCCTTGTGGCAATGGTCATTATGAGGTGACCGAACATGTTCATCATGGTTTCAGGGTTGATATGAATGCGAAAACATGTGCATGTAGAAGGTGGAGTATGACAGGAATTCCTTGCCGTCATGTATTGCGTGTAATTGGGATGAAGAAGAATCTGAAGCCTGAGGATTTTGTTAACTCTGACTGGTATTTGACATCAAGATGGGTGGCTCAATACAATGAGACAATGAGGGGAGTTAATGGTATGTACTTCTGGAGAAAATCTGGTGAAACAGAGCTTCAACCACCACCTAGAGAGCCAACTAAAGGGCGGAAGAAGATACAAAAACGAATCAAGGGCAAAAATGAATCTCCAAAGAAAAGGAAAAAGAAAGCAAAGGTTGTAGAAGATGTCGCTCCACCAAAGAAGATGAAAATTAGCAGAGCAGGAATTACTTTGCGTTGTGCTAATTGTAGCACGGTAGGACATAACGCAAGAAGTTGTCCTAATATTGGAGTCCATCGCTATAAGCCAAGGAAAACACAAGGGGAAGGTCCAAGTGAAGCAAGTCAAGCAAGTCAACCAAGCCAATCAAGCCAACCATCACAGATTTCACTTGCTGATTAGTTGTTTTATAGCTTATGATTAGGATGATGTTGTTTCGATTGAATGTTTAGGATGATGGTTTTTTGGATCATGTTGTTTGGATTGAATGTTTAGGATGATGGTTTTTTGGTATATGGTTTAAGATGTAGGATGCTTGTTTTTTGTCTGCTTATTGAATCAGATGTTTTTAAAATCTTTGTCATCTAAATGGAATCATCTAAAACAACTCTCTTTATAGCATTTCTTTATAGCATTTTAGCTCCATTACCATTACATAAACGGGTTTTGCTTATTGCTTAAAAGATTAAAGCATATAGCACAAACATGACTACAATACACACAATCAAATTTTTGAAGCTACGTAATGCTTGAATCTCTTTCTCACAACAAACGATCATGGCTTTGAGTTCTCCAATCTCCTTCTCACATCCTTGTGCAACAGCTTTTATGCCTTCTATTTCACTTCCATTGCTTTTCATTGCTAGACTCTTCATCTCAGCTTCCACATCATGTAAGCCTTTCTCTAAGCTTCCCACATCTACTTGTATCTTCTCAACAACACTCTCAACCTCTTCCATCTCTTCCACCATAGATAAATCAGTCCATTTGAACAAATGACCACTATTCTCCTTTGAGCCATAAGGACAACAATAAAATATCCTCCCTGGATTCTTCAATGTTTCTGAAGTCTTGATTACAGACACTGCACCACATCTACATTTTCTAGGTATCCCTCTTTCTTGTCCACGACGACTGTAGCTCGCTTTCAACCCTTAGCCAAATTCCCAAATCAAAATTCGCATATATTTTATCGAAATTGAATAACTAAAATCAACCAAAACACAAATTATTACTTACCCGAACTAGATGATGAATACATTGGATGCATCTCCTTCAGATTGGGTCGAAATTGAAAACCCCCAAATTCTAGGGTTCTTCCGCCGTAGAGAGAGTTTCGGGAGAGATGAAGAGAGATTTTTTGAGACAAATAAAAAACGACGTCGTTTTGGCCAAAATTTTTCATTCTCCGTTTTGCCAAAACGACGTCGTCTGGATCGCTGTGCACATGTGGAATCCACGTCAGAACGCTTAAACGGAAGCTTAACAGAGTTAGTCGTGAAACACGTTTTTGTATTTTTTGGCACATAAATTATACTTGGTGTATTAGTTTCGAAGTTGGGGTGTGGAATTCAAATATATAGAAACATAAGGTATGTTTAGGCCAGATTATTAGTCAAATGTATGAATTCAACACAGGACTATTGTCGGGGTATGAAAAAGCCGTTTTTCCGTCTTGTGACATCCATCAATAGTTCTTGTAATTTTCTTCTCTTTCAAGGCACTCTTTCAACCCTATAACAATCAGTTGCATGTGTGGCCTGTCAGAGACGTATACTGAGGCTAAAGCTAGCTCCACAACTTTCCATACAGAGTTTGCATCAATATCTTTTCCCATCTTCGGGTCTATTACATTGTTCACATCATTCGTAGACCTCAAGATCGATATCACCCAATCACTCACATGAACACGCTTCGTTTGTGAAGCACTGATCGCTGTTTTCCCCGTAATGATCTCTAACAGAACAACTCCAAAGCTGTATATGTCACTCTTCTCGTTTAACCCATTTGTCTCAAAGCATCTATACACATCGTTTAAGAAACATCATAAAGTTACTAAAACATTGATGTTTGGTAGAGAGATAAAGAGAGAAAACTAACAGCGGGTCGAGATATCCGGGAGTTCCAGCGACTAGAGTGGATACGTGAGAACGACTCTCTGTATGAAAACTCCGGGAGAGTCCAAAATCCGCAAGCTTTGCTCTGTTTTTATCGTTCAACAATATGTTGGAAGTTTTCACATCTCTGTGAACTATCGCAGGTTTGCATCCACAGTGAAGATACTCAAGCCCTTCATTGAGACCATTTTTCGTTAAAGATGAAAACTTTCGGACTAATTCATAGCCTAAATATCAGAACTTTGGTCATACCTTGTGCTGCATCAAGTGCAATCTGAAGCCGTTGAGTCCAGCTCAATGTATGGTCATACTTTCCCGCGAGATGATCTGCCATGTTCCCGTTAGCCATGAACTCATAGATCAATCCCATTTGATCACCATCATGGAAATAACCGATCAGCGCAGTGAGGTTTACGTGATGAACTCTCACAAGAACTTCAACCTATATATATGAATAGGAGGTAGTGTTAATTTGCATATCTTTTTGGAATCAATAAATACCTAGAATTCTACTACATTACCTCGGAGCGAAACTCTTTGAATCCTTGAGCTGATGTTTCTGATAAAAGTTTAACAGCGACTTGAAGGTTGTTATAGTAGCCATGGTAGACTGTTCCAAAACCTCCTTTGCCGAGGACTCGACCGAAGTTATTTGTCATCTTTACGACGTCTGCAAAGGTAAATAATAACTTGTTCTCCGATCTCGCCATTAGATTGTTTCTTGCTCCGTTTTCTGCATTTTTTTCCACCGCAGAGTTTACTTTGCAAGATAAAGATTTAACAATTGGTTATGTGATAAACAGATAGATACGTACGTAAAAAGATAGACGTAGAGATAGATGTTTACCGGACTTCTTTCTCCGGTTCTTGACTCTCCAAAACACACCAGACAATAACAAGAGAATGAACATTGCTGCAAATGATGCGACCAGCGGGATCACGAGTTTTTTACTCTTGCTTTTTCCGCAAGAAATCTCAGAACATAGGTCTGGATTCTCTCCGACATGTAGCGAGAATGATCCGCTCTTTGATCTCTCTAATAACTCGGATGGGACTGAACCGGTTAGCTTATTCTTCTCTAGATTTCTGCAGAAATTATTAAGAGTTAAAGTCCGTAGTTACCATTCTAATTTGTTATCAATTGCATCGATATGTCTATACTCTATATAACTTACAAAACCCTCAAGAACTTCAGTTTTGACAGAAACTCTGGAATGTCTCCAGTTAAGCCGTTGTTTGATAAGTCCCTGATAATACAGTTGCCTTGTTCAAGTTAAAAAAACAAAAAATTATAGGTATGATCATCTTGAATTATATAAACTCACAGCTCCTGAATCATTGTGAGGTTAGAGAAGGATGGAGATATGTGACCCGTTAACCCGCTAGATGATAAGTTCCTGCCTCCATTAACAAAATTTTCAAGTCAATATACAATATCTACGGATTGATCAAGAAGAGATGAAAGTTATACTACACTTACAGTGATGTGATTCTAGGAGGGGTAAGACTATCATAACTACAATTAAGGCCCTCCCAAATATAGTCATTAGGTAAACATGGATCTCCTTGCCAGTTCTTCTTTACTTTGTAACTCGCCTTTAGATTTGTAACCGCGTCACCTATAAGTTTCAAGTGAATTAATCAAACCAAGAAAAAAAAAATTGAACTTTGTAAGCCATTTTACTAGCGCATACCATCCTCTTGGTTAGTGAGAGACTGCGAGAAACTGTTTGCAATATAGATCTCTAGAGCGTTAACGATTGGCGGAAGAGTAGACTTGGGAGTTCTTACGAGAGAAAACCCAATCTCCGTTTGGCTCTCAGGGTTTAGAAAAACAGTGTTAGTTTGAAGATACTTGGGGCTGAAGCCAGCAGCAACTGTCACACCGTTAACGCTGATATCGAACTCTCTGGTCTGGTTTGGTTTGAGACTAAGATCTTCAACCTCGGCGAAGTGCATGTAAACAAAGTACCTCACATTTGGATCACTGTTTTCCAAAGTCATTGTGATGGGTCTTGTTGTGTTTGTTGAAGTCATCGCTGTACTCATCACCAAACTGGAAAGGTTGTAACTATTGTTGTTTGAGATCACTGGAAGTGAGGTATTAATCTCTCTACAATAGCCAAAGTTGCGAGGTATCCAGATTCTGTCGTACACATCATCATCATATCTGATTCACACCAAAAAAAAAGTCTTCTTATGTCAAAGTTTTAACACATTCAGAAACAGAGCAATTAACAAAGCATGAGACAGAGGACAA
Source organism: Camelina sativa (assembly GCF_000633955.1). NCBI lineage: Eukaryota > Viridiplantae > Streptophyta > Magnoliopsida > Brassicales > Brassicaceae > Camelina > Camelina sativa. The sequence continues at coordinate 2,262,107 of NC_025701.1, read as the reverse complement.
AACAGAGTACGAAACAGAGCATTACCTGACAGGTGAATCCATGAGGGAGCCAAAGTCCCAGCGTCTGGAGAAGAACAGAGCACCGTTTGGAGATTCATATGTCGTGTTGTCGTTTCCGAGAAACCTAAGCTCCAAAGTCGAGATAAATGGAGTTCCTTTGCCTTTGTTTCCCAAACAAACAAATATTTTCTCAGATTGGCTCAAGTAAACGACCTCTTTGGATACAACGACCGATCCATTGCTGAGCAAGACAGTTTCCCAAATATTACCACCAAGAAACAGATCAAACTCGGGTGAACCATTTTCTCCGTCGTAGTTACCGTACATGAAACTAGCTCTTATGAGATATTTCTTGCCCTTCCCCTGATTTGGAATCAGTGTGTAGCAGTTTCTAGAACCTTCAGGAAAGCTCCTTAGGGTTTGAAGCTGTCTTTGAGCTGTTAAGGGGATCGATTTGGAGACTCCGGTTTCAACAAAGGATGAATCTGAGACGTAGTCTATACCCGTTGCGTCGTCTTTGTACGATGATCCACTTGGGATACCACAATCGATGCTTATGAAACCTATGATCATGCAACCAATAAAGATTAAAGGATTATACTTTCTTCACAAGAAAATAGTCATGAATAGTTAAAAAAAAAAAAGAACCTGATTGGTCTTGTGCATAAACCGAAACGATGAGACACAATCCAAACGTGGCTGAATAGATCAAGTTGAGAAAACGAAATGTTTCCATTTTCGTCTGGTTTCTTGAAAAACAAGGGAATAAAAAGACAACTAAAATTGGGTTTGTGTTTTTTTTTTTTTTTATAATGTTGTTGAAGTTTGAAGAAGTTCATTTAAAGACGGAAAAAATAATTTGATTGGAGGTAAAGTCTTTAAGACCAAAGTGATTTATATTAGCTACTTGCTCTTGGTGACTATGCAAAGTCAAATGACCATCAAAAGTCAACGAGAGACCCGCCGTATTAGATCAATTAATTTATCATCCTTACAAAAAAAACTATAATACTCTTAATTGTAAGAAGGTTGATTATTAGGAGTATATATTTTCAGTAGATAACTCAACTTGAAATATGTTTAGTCATTACGAGCATCATATGAATAAAACATTAATGTATATCTTCAATATCTTCTTTGTTTGTCTCTAAATAAAGTCGTTTACGACCAATAATATTATAGATTTGAATATCTAACATATAAATATACATAAGATGTGTACAATGATGCAAGAACTTCTTGACATTACTGTCACGGATCACGATTCGGCATGTTGTATTATAACAGACATGGTATAGACAATGTTCGTTCAAGACCTCTAATGTGCGCCGTATGCAATATACACTTTACACTGCATATATACGTTTCTTTTTGTGGCTATACTACACTAAAACCTTCTTATCTCAAAACAGAAGGACGTGAAGGTAAAGAGAACGGCCCGAGACTGTTCTTCGCCGTAATAATGTTCTCTACAAGCAATCGCCATGTAGATTCTTCTTTCTTGCTAAGCTTCTTCATTTTCACCTTGAAATTCCTACAAGTTAAAAGAAAATGATTACAATCTGTATCTGAAAACTGTAGTTGTCTGTAATGTGGAATGACACTTATTACAGTCTGTACCAGCAGAGAGGGACTTTGCAAGAATCTGAATCCCCACAGATACAAGAGTGAAGCTGAAGAAGCTGCCACATCCTTTTGCAATGAGGACATGAAGCCCTAGACTTGCATCCCAAGAAATGTCTGAGTGCACCTTCAATCCCTTTACACGCCGGGAACTTACACACGGTTTGGCTTCCTTTAAGAGCCTTATCGCGAGGTCCAATTGTCCCACAACCTTCACTACATATGTGAACAAGAGCTTCCATGGCTTCATAAAGCTGCAGATACACTTTTCTGTCTTCAAGTTTTCTCCTTCTCTCTTGTTTCCGAGTGTCTGCTTCAATGACTGCCTCAACGAGCTCTTGTTCAAGCAGAGGATTAGCTCGTTTCATCACTTTCCATCCCTCTGTTGATGATACAGATTTGAAGTCTTTGATGACCATTGAGAAACATACAAAGCAAATCCTAGTCGCATCGCAGTTCCGCGCCAATTGAAGCACATCGATCACATTCTCCTTGTTAACCCATCCATTATCGAGAACCTCTATACAAACTCTTTTAAGAGATGGTATAGAGTAGCAGTGTGACAGAACCAATAAGTGGAGCACAAACTTCTTCATTTCTTCCTCCTCGTAGCTGCAGGTTTTAATATTAGACATGCTTCAAAGGAGAAACTAGCATAATGAAAGCAATTTCCATTTGAACACATAGAAACATACCAGGAAGAGTATAGAAACCGAATGAACATGTAAACTGCTTCATAAGGCACTCCGAAGATTTTGAGGTATGTTTTCCCATTTTTATCCCTTGATTTGTTCAAAAGTTTCGCCATAACGGGTGAGGCTGCAGCCTGGAGAAGACAAAACCTTGTAATATATCATCATCAGTAAGCCCTAAAAATGAGGCCAAAGACCCCATTGAGTTATCATATATTCCCATGAGCTAAAACAGAGTAATATCTCAACTAGAACTCACCAAGACACTTGAATGAGCTAGAAACCGAGATTTGTTATCGATTTCAACATAGGTATCTGATCCAAATCCTTCCTTGAAAAGCTTGTCCCAAGTTTCTACTGCTTCTTTGGGTACAACAAGGCGGGATAAGCTTGAAGGTGTCCTTCTGGAAGCTTGAAAACGCTGGAAGGTAAAACAAGGAAGAGGGGGAGGTTTTGGAATGTTCTTGGTAATAGACATCGTTAGTGGTTGAGTGAAGATATCATCACCAGGAGCATAGAAAGACTCTTCTCCTTCTACTCCTATATCAAACACTCGCGTGAATGTACCATCAGAACAAGCCATCAGACCACCAAAACCCGCGAACTCACAACAGGTTACCGGTTCTTCAATCTGTTGAGATCATATTGCAAAAAGCAACCATGAGTTATGTATCAGAGTGAAGAGTCAATCTCAAATTTCTCTTCAAATTTCCTCTAACCAAGACTTAAGTTCCCTACTGAACCAAATCATCGAACGCAAAGTAAGTAACAACTTTGGATTCAAAAACAGCAAACATGGACCTGAACAGGAATGAACTAAAAATCCGATTTTGATTCCAAAACTCTGTCTTTGTATTCCAATAAGCTTGATTAGACATGAACCTCAATGAGAAATACAGAGGCAGTCATACAGAGATTATAAAGACCAAGAGGTAAAACTAGTACGAAGAACAAAAACATCCAGGTTACTCACTAAAAACAGATCAAAACATGAATGATACGGCAAGATTCACACTTTCACAGTCACTGAGAGAAATAAACCAAAACCAGAAACTGGAACGACGCGAAAACGAAGAGAAACAGAATCATTAAGCCTTGATCATTGTTGTTTAACAATTATTGCTTGAGAATCATTCTTACCCAGAAACTCAGAATTCTGAGATTTTACCCAATTCTCGGAAGAAGAATCATCTCTTAGATACAGTATCTGATTAGTTTAAAAGTTCACAAATTACAACCACCATTGATTTTGGATTCACGAACTCAACGCTAAAAGGAAAAAGAAACAAAAATTAGAAGCGAAAAGAACCAACCTTCCTTTGGTGCCAAGTGGGTTGGTTTCGTAGTAAAATCACACAATACAGAGAGAGGAAATCCAAAGGTCACGAGAAAAGTAGTAGTAGCAAATTTGCATACTACTCAAAACGTCAACACTAAAACGTCGTCGTTTGAGAATGAACAATTTTTTTGCCTCTTTAATGAAGGCCACAAACGTGTTGGAATTGGAATTAAGTTAGAATGATTTCAGGGAGAATATAGCATCGAAAGACAATTATTATATACTATACTATGTCTGATCTTGAATTGCACTAAAGAAGTAAAGTTCGTGAATCCTTGTCACCAGATTTTGTATGTCTCTCTGCCGGTTTAACATTATCTTACCGACTAGCCGGTGAAAAAATAACACCGACCATGTAATATGATACAAATAAGGGTCGAGTCATCCTTTATTAACTTTTTTTTTTTTTTTTTTTTTATCTTTATTAACCTTTATTAACTATATAGGTTAAGAACTTGAAAACTGATAGAATGAACTAAATAATTAACCAGTTGAGTCAGAAAAAAAGCGTTCAATTTCATAAATTAGATTTATGATATTAGACCGTAATAGTTGGTATTGCAGTGACTATATTGGCAGCAATGAGTTAAGTTACAAGAATCTGAATGAACAAGTTTCAAAGAAAATTTCACTGGTTTTCAGTTAGCAGTTTTTATACAAATAGTTCACTGGTTTCATAATTTCAGAAATATTTTTCTGTTTTGACTATGATTTATGATTTTAACCAATTTTATCACGGGTTTCCCAGTGGAATTAAACGTAAAAGTAAAAAAAAAAAAGTAACTCGGACAGCTAAATTTGATTTTTATTTCTTGCATACATGTGCTCCGGAGAATTGCGAATGGCCAATACGAGAACACCACGTGGACAGATTAGGTTTCCAAGTGGGACGGCGTTGAAACGATAGCAACGTGAAGTCTTTTCATTACGTTTGTTTACGTTTTCTCTCATTTGTGTGTGATAAAAGAAAAACAAAAAAAATTGGCGACGAATTTAACAGAAAATATAAAATTGCTAGTTTTTTTTTTTCATTCTTTTTATCATAATGTCATTTTGAAGTTTATAAATGTTAAAAGGTAAATCTTATCAAGCAATAATGTTATTCACGTTTAAAATTACAAACAAAAACATACAAGCAGCTATCAGTTAAATCTTCATATAAAAAAAAAAACTCTCGGTTAAGCTATTAAACCCTAACAAAATTTATTGAAGCAGTTATATTAAGCTTTAACTATCAATGGTTTACAATTTGGATCCGGATTGCATAAGCAGTGACATCAACAGTAATACACAGGTGAAAGATGCTGCAGTGTCCTCTACTCCAGCTCTCTCCTGGAAGATGACAAAAAGAATCTAATCTATATGTTCTGTTTCTTTCTTGATAAACACGTACTGACGCACATATATGTTGCGAGTTATATAATAATTTATGTCACATGCTAACAATAAACTAAAACAATTATGATAACATGTATTGGTGGGTTGCATTTATATATCTTCGACCTCGGTCTCTGGTCCACACATCTTGGTCGCCACGGAACCTCGACCCTTTTGGATTGTAGTCCTACCCCACGAAAGACGTATTAAAATCAAAGTCGTCATCTAATCCGATAATATATATCTACACACATCTACAACAGCCGTACACCAAAAAACTAGAGTCAGTAAGAACAAAACTTAAAAGAGAAAATGGGAGAGGGATCTCATGTTATCGTTCTGCCTTTCCCAGGCCAAGGACACATAACTCCAATGTCCCAGTTGTGCAAACGCTTAGCTTCAAAAGGTCTTCAGCTCACTCTTGTCCTCGTCTCCGACAAGCCCACGCCTCCATACAAAACAGAACACGACTCAATCACTGTCTTCCCTATCCCCAATGGCTTCCAAGACGGCGAAAAGCCTTTAGAAGACCTCGATGATTACATGGAAAGAGTAGAAACCAGCATCAAAAACAGCTTACCGAAGTTGATTGAAGACATGAAACTGTCTGGAAATTCTCCTAGTGCTCTGGTGTACGACTCCACCATGCCATGGCTTCTTGATGTAGCCCATAATTATGGTTTGAGGGGTGCCGTCTTTTTCACGCAACCTTGGCTTGTAACAGCTATTTACTACCATGTTTTCAATGGTTCATTCTCTGTACCGCCAACAAAGTATGGTCACTCTACGTTAGCATCTTTCCCGTCGTTCCCGATGCTGAGTGCGAATGATTTGCCGTCTTTCCTCTGCGAATCGTCCTCTTACCCTAATATACTAAGGATTGTGGTCGATCAGCTCTCCAACATTGATCGAGTCGACATTTTGTTGTGCAACACTTTCGATAAATTGGAAGAAAAGGTACACAGAATATATCCATTTATATAGAAGGAACATGTTTATACGTATTTTGAGGAAATTATATATCCTAAATTATAGTTTTTAAACTACTATTGATCATGTATATCGCTTATTTTTATCTGTGTGAGTATGGTTAATTTGATATCGCTTAGTTATTCATGTGATTATGGACCATAATTTATGGTTAATTTGATCTTGATTTGTATTTTTGTTGCTCGTAGGTATTGAAATGGGTCCAAAGCTTGTGGCCAGTCTTGAATATTGGACCAATGGTTCCATCGATGTATTTAGACAAACGACTGTCTGAAGACAAAAATTACGGATTTAGCCTCTTCAATGCAAAAGTCACTGAATGCATCGAGTGGCTAAACTCAAAGCAGCCTAATTCTGTTGTCTACGTATCATTCGGAAGTTTGGTGATTCTAAAAGAAGATCAAATGATGGAACTCGCTGCGGGTCTAAAACAGACCGGACGTTTCTTTTTGTGGGTTGTGAGAGAGACAGAGACGGACAAAATCCCAAGAAACTTTGTAGAGGAAATAGGTGAGAAGGGACTAATCGTGAGCTGGAGCCCTCAGCTTGAAGTACTTGCACATAGATCCATCGGTTGTTTCTTGACACACTGTGGATGGAACTCGATGTCAGAGGGATTGAGTTTGGGAGTTCCGATGATTGGTATGCCACATTGGACAGATCAGCCCACAAATGCAAAGTTTATGGAGGATGTGTGGAAGGTTGGGGTTAGGGTTAAAGCAGAAGGTGATGGGTTAGTGAGAAGAGAAGAGATTGTGAGACGTGTGGGTGAAGTAATGGAAGGGGAGAAAGGGAAAGAGATTAGAAAAAATGCTGAGAAATGGAAAGTGTTAGCTCAAGAGGCTGTTTCTGAAGGAGGTAGCTCTGATAAGAGCATCGATGAGTTTGTTTCAATGTTTTGATAGGAAAGATTGAAATTAAGTAATTTACAAGTCCCTAGTCCAAGTTCCAGATGCCAATGGGGACTTTCTATTTGCAAATTGCATACCAATTGTACAAGAAAGAAGAAAAGCAGGCATACTCACATGAGCCGTCTCCAATTTTGACGAAGCTCCTCTGTTTCGAGTATCTCTCTGTCTATCTAACGGAGTTGAGGAAAAGAGTTTCAGTTTTCAGTTAGGTTAAAAATCATGTTTGTTTTGTTTTTATTTTATGTTCCTAAGTATTATTAATAAGAGATTTGTTATTTCCTTTTCTCTTTAAATGATAAATTAAAGGATTTTCCTTTTGTGCGTCCAAATTATGTAAAAAGCAAAAGGAATTAAAACAAATTTCCGTTTTCTTAAAAAGCCTAACGGTCATAAACTTTCCTTAAAGCCTTTTTCTTAAAGAAGTTTTGCATGATTTGAAAATTCTTCTTTAAAGCCTTTCTGCTTGAATGTGACAACCTTAAGTCCAGTCAAAGGTCATTTTATCAACGACCTCTTGTTCCACAAATCTTGGTCGCCACGAAATCTTTTTGACCTTTTTTTTTGGAATGTACACAGGAAATTTCCTCAACAGAGAGAGACGTAGTAAAATCAAAGTCGTCCTCTAATCCAATCATATATATACGCACAGAGACGCACCCACACATCAAACTAGAGTAAGTAATAATTAAAGACACAAAAATAAACAAAAAATGAGAGAAGGATCTCATGTTATCGTCTTGCCTTTCCCAGCACAAGGCCACATAACTCCAATGTCACAGTTCTGCAAACGCTTAGCCTCAAAAGGTCTTAAGATCACTCTTATCATCGTCTCCGACAAACCCTCTCCGCCATACAAAACAGAGCACGACTCGATCACTGTTGTCCCCATCTCCAATGGTTTCCAAGAAGGCGAGAAACGATCACAAGACCTCGATGATATCATGGAAAGAGTACAAACCAGCATCAAAACCCGCTTACCGAAGTTGATTGAAGACATGAATTTGTCGGGAAATCCTCCTAGAGCCCTTGTGTACGACTCCACCATGTCTTGGCTTCTTGATGTAGCTCATAGTTATGGTTTGAGGGGTGCCGTGTTTTTCACGCAGCCTTGGCTTGTCTCAACTATTTACTATCACGTAACTAAGGGCTCGTTCTCTGTACCCTCTACAAAGTATGGTCACTCTGCGTTAGCATCATTCCCTTCGTTCCCGATGCTGAATATGAATGATTTGCCGTCTTTCCTCTGTGAATCGTCCTCTTACCCGAATTTACTAAGGGTTGTGATCGATCAGCTCTCAAATATTGATCGAGTTGATATAATTTTGTGCAACACTTTCGGTAAATTGGAAGAAAAGGTACCAAAAATATATCCATTTATGTTTTTATTTTTTAAGAAATTTTGTGATACTAATTGGCATAATTTCTGTTCTATTCTAACGTCCTTATATACATACATATGTGATTATAGTTTATTAATTATATTCTTTCCTCTTTGCTTTCAGTTGTTGAAATGGGTCCAAAGCTTGTGGCCAGTTTTAAACATAGGACCAACTGTTCCATCAATGTACTTAGACAAGCGACTGTCTTCAGACAAAAACTACGGATTCAGCCTCTTCGATGCAAATGTAGCTGAATGCGTCGAGTGGCTAAACTCGAAGCAGCCTAGTTCAGTTGTTTATGTATCACTTGGAAGCTTGGTGGTTTTAAAAGAAGATCAAATGATGGAACTCGCGGAGGGTCTGAGACAGAGCGGACATTTCTTTTTGTGGGTTGTGAGAGAGACAGAGAAAAACAAACTTCCAAGAAACTATGTGGAGGAAACCGGTGAGAAAGGACTGATTGTAAGCTGGAGTCCTCAGCTTGACGTTCTAACACATGAATCGGTCGGTTGTTTCTTGACACATTGTGGATGGAACTCGATGTTAGAGGGACTGAGTTTTGGAGTTCCAATGATTGGTATGCCACATTGGGCAGATCAACCCACAAATGCTAAGTTCATGGAGGATGTGTGGAAAGTTGGAGTTAGGGTTAAAGCAGACGTTAATGGGTTCGTGAGAAGAGAAGAGATTGTGAGACGTGTTGGAGAAGTTATGGAGGGAGAGAAAGGGAAAGAAATTAGAAAGAATGGTGAGAAATGGAAAGTGCTGGCTAGAGAGGCTGTTTCTGAAGGAGGTAGCTCTGATAAGAGCATCAATGAATTTGTTTCTAAGTTTTGTTGAATTTGAAATTAAGTAATTTTTCTATTGCAAATGGCAATGCATTCATTATATTGTGTTCAAGTACTATACCCAGATGTATAATTGCATTTATATTAACTTGTTGACGTCATCATTCTAATAAATATTCAAATACACTATTAAACCCAAGTTGTTCAATATGGGCCTAACTGCTCTTCTTAATGGGCTTTAAGTGGTTTAGTTTCCAAAACGCACCGTTTTATTCATCTAAATGACCGTTCCCAAATTCGATCATCGTCTTCAATGGCACGCCGTGCCCTTTCCAAGTTTCACTGAAGAGAGAGAGAGAAAGAACAAAGTTTATCTTCTGGGTGAGAGTGACCAAGTTCTGATATTTCTCGTTGCAATTCGTATCGTTAACGCTCGTTAATACCCAATCACCCGCTTTGTGCGGGTCAAGTTCCGGCGCAGAGATTCTAGGGTTTTTTTCTTTTAATCTCGAATCGAGCGAATGATTGTTCTCCTGAAGACTCTGTTTAGTTCGCGGCGAGTACTTGGGTGCTTTGTGATGAAGCGATGAAGCAGCCATTCATTGGCCTGTGATGAAGAGAGGTACTCTTTCTAGCTTCAGAAATTTCATTCAGCTCTCTTCACTTGGGTCTCGTGGACTCATCAGTTCCTCAACTTTAACCGATACTAGACCTTTTCCTGATTACTCACCAAAGAAAGCTTCAGTAAGAGACACTGAATTGGTTCACCAAATCACCAATGTGATTAAGCTTCGTCGTGTTGAGCCTCTGAGGCGGAGTTTAAAGCCTTATGAATGCAAGTTCAAGACTGATCATTTGATTTGGGTTTTGTTGAAGATTAAGAGTGATTACAAGCTGGTTCTTGATTTCTTTGATTGGGCTCGCTCTCGTAGAGACTCCAACCTTGAATCCCTTTGTATTGTCGTTCATTTGGCTGTGGCATCGAAGGATCTTAAAGTGGCTCAGTCTCTCATTAGTAGTTTTTGGGAGAGACCGAAGTTGAATGTTACTGATTCCTTTGTACATTTTTTTGATCTTTTAGTATACACTTACAAGGACTGGGGTTCGGATCCTCGTGTGTTTGATGTGTTCTTTCAAGTACTAGTTGAATATGGAATGCTCCGTGAAGCGAGAAAGGTCTTTGAGAAGATGTTGAATTACGGATTGGTTCTCTCTGTTGATTCTTGCAATGTATACCTTGGCCGTCTTTCGAAAGACTGCAGTAATGCTACAACAGCCATCATAGTATTCAGGGAGTTTCCGGAAGTGGGTGTTTGTTGGAATGTTTCTTCTTATAACATTGTTATTCATTGTATTTGTCAACTCGGGAGAATAAACGAAGCTCACCATCTGCTCCTGCTTATGGAGCTGAAGGGCTACACCCCTGATGTAATCAGTTACAGTACAGTGATAAATGGATATTGTAGATTTGGGGAACTTGATAAGGTTTGGAAGCTCATTGCAGAAATGAAACAGAAAGGGCTGAAGCCAAATTCTTATACTTATGGTTGCATAATTGATTTGCTTTGCAAGATTTGTAAGCTAGCCGAAGCAGAGGAGGCATTTCGAGAGATGATAGAGCAGGGTATACTTCCTGACACAGTAGTGTATACAACTCTTATTGATGGTTTCTGTAAGCGAGGGAATATTCGGGCTGCGTCGAAGTTTTTTTATGAGATGCACTCTCTGGATATTAGACCAGATGTTTTGACATATACTGCTATGATATCAGGGTTTTGTCAGATTGGCGACATGGTGGAGGCTGGTAAACTTTTCCATGAAATGCTTTGCAGGGGTTTAGAGCCGGATAGCGTTACTTTTACCGAACTTATAAATGGATACTGCAAAGCAGGGCAGATGAAAGATGCTTTTAGGGTCCACAATCACATGATTCAGGCTGGGTGCTCCCCGAATGTCGTTACATACACCACATTAATTGATGGGATCTGTAAGGAAGGGGACTTAGATTCAGCGAATGACCTTCTTCATGAAATGTGGAAAATAGGTCTTCAGCCAAATATTTTTACTTATAATTCCATTGTCAATGGTCTATGTAAGTCAGGTAGTTTTGAGGAGGCAGTTAAACTTGTTGGAGAATTTGAAGCTGTGGGTCTTAATGCAGACGCTGTAACTTATACAACCTTGATGGATGCCTACTGTAAAGCAGGGGAGATGGATAAAGCTCAAGAGATTTTGAAAGAGATGCTCGGGAAAGGGCTTCAACCTACTATTGTCACATTTAACGTCCTAATGAATGGCTTTTGTTTGCATGGGATGTTAGAAGATGGTGAGAAGCTTCTAAATTGGATGTTGGCAAAAGGTATAGCGCCTAATGCAACCACATATAATTCTCTCATGAAGCAATATTGCATTAGAAATAACCTGAAGGCAGCAACTACAATTTATAAGGACATGTGTTCCCGGGAGGTAGGACCTGATGGTAAGACGTATGAGAATTTAGTTAAAGGCCATTGCAAGGCTAGGAACATGAAGGAAGCATGGTTTTTATTTCAGAAAATGAACGAGAAGGGATTTAGTGTCTCTGTCAGCACATATACCGCTCTCATTAAAGGATTCTTGAAGAGGAAGAAATTTGTGGAAGCGAGAGAAGTTTTTGACCAAATGAGAAGAGAAGGGTTGGCTGCGGATAAAGAAATTCTTGACTTTTTCAGTGATACAAAATACAAGGGAAGTAGGCCAGATACAATTGTAGATCCTATTGATGATATAATAGAGAGTTACCTTGTGGATGAGGAACTAAGGGAAGCCAATTAGCTGGTGGTCGGTTAGAACTCAAAAGGTTAATCTTAGTGTGAATGAATGTGGTTTTGAAGGAGACATGATGCCTCCTTCCAAGTCTTAGAAGCATCAGGTCGTTAAGGAGCTCTTTAGATTGTAAAAGGCTGAAGGGGTTCTGCATATGAAACACCACAGAGAGTAAAAGCTTCTGATCAATCTGTTAGCAGATGACCCTGTTAATTGTGCGCAGCTACCGACAGGACTTCATGAGGAGTTTACTTCTCTGCCAACGCAACTTCATCTTGACAAGAGTATCTGTGAACTCGTCGCTGAACGTTCTTCTTTGTTTCCTTATGTGTGAGGATTCGGCAGGTTCACATTAATTCTTACTGATTTGTCATTTGCTGAAAGAGAAGTGATGCTGATGCAATTGAAATAACATCCAAGGGTGCGTACTTTTTAAAGTTCTTTCTTGCTTGACTTCTGTTTGCAGTCCAGTTTGCAATCGCTTACAAGACTTGAAAGTTCTGATCACACAAAAGCTTCTCACATGTTTGTTTACTCCTGGTTCTTAATCGTAGGTATGTGTTTGTTGAGCCAACTTCCAATCTCATGGTACATCGTGTTCTAAATGCTCACGGAGGACTCTTCTCAATGAAGATGTAAGAGAGCTTAAACTAGTTTTATTTCTTCTTTTGGATCGTTCATATCATACCTGCCATGAATTTGCGTTAATAGCCGTCTAGTCTTATGCCCATTCAAATTTTTGGTTACTGACTAATCACCCTTGTATTTCTAAGTTAGACCTGGTTAGGTGTGATCTTCTAACATTAATCCATGAAGTTGAAAACATGGTAGTGGGGACAATGTCCAGGGTTCTTGATCTACTAACAATTAAAATAGGAACATGGAAAGATTTTACAGTGTTTTATTTTGCCTGACAACTTGATAAAATATAACTCTCCTCTTTACGGATTTTGCAGAGAAGAGCCACCACATAATGTAAATGATGCCCCAAGAGTCCTTTAACCTACATCAAGAAACTTTCATATTTGAAGGTTTAGGTTCACATTACACACATGAAGCCAACCCAAGAACAAGACTTTTTTGGTGCGTGATGACGTGTAGAAAACAGAGCATTATGTATTATGCAAAATGTATTTATGTTTGTTTTTGTCATATTTGAAAGAAGAAAAAATAAAGTTACTATTTTAACATTGTTGTAGCTTAGATAATCCGAGAGCTCCGGCGTCTCTTTCTCCGTCAACTGCTCCGCCTCTTCTCTCTCTCCACCACTCACATGTCACATGCCATTCATTAAAGTTTATTTTATTGTAGTTTTTTACTTCAAAGTTCAAACATATATTATCCGAATCTTCTAAGCATTCAATGAACTTGTTGAAATTTATCTGAATTAATTTTAGATTAAAGACCATTTTTGCAACAATGGTTAAAACCATCGCCCAAATCGGAATGTTTGGTTGGGAAAGTTAATTGTGTTTGTCGTTTCACAACGCTTGAATTCGCTTCACAACATAATCTCCCCAACATAATCTTTTTTTTTTTTTTTTTCTTCAACAGCTTGTCAAAACAAAATGACTATAAGATGAATAAAAATAACTTGGAAAATATAAGATAAATAAAAAAAATGGAGCTCATACATATATTGACTTTCTATAATTCTATTTAGAATGATTAACGATATCATTGAGTTAGTTTCAATAATGTGTGAGCTATATATGGTTAATCACATGTCTCTTTTTGGGGTCAACAGCTAGTTTATCACATGCATGTCGTCATGTGATATATACTGTATATAACTATATATATATTATGTGTGTGATCTCGTCATATATATAATATATCTATAGTACTACGTACTTATTTCACAATTCATAACTAACGGTATGATGGCCGTTTATTTAAAAGGGAAAGGGTTTACACATGTATATGGCTAATTTAATTCATAATGTGCAACATAATGTCATCTTTGAATCAACGACCGTTGCTACTAAAAAAGTTCTATATCAACCATGTGAGCACCTAATGATTGGAAATGTTAAATTCAGAAACTCTTATCATATAGATAGCAGTATAGCACATGTACTTAAATTGTTCCATAGACTCGATAACGAACCAATCATGCCCTCTCTATATATACCAATGGTTTGATGCATCAAAATCAATTCAAACATAAACTCAATCTCACATAAAAAAAAATGACAAAACCTGCTATAACATTTCCACTTCTCTTCACACTTGTGACCACCTTAATCAATGTATCGAGCAGTGCCTCCAACGTTTTCAACGTAGTTAGTTTCGGAGCCAAACCAGACGGAGTCACCGATTCCACCGCAGCATTCCTCAAAGCATGGCAAGGGGCTTGTGGCTCGGCAGCTTCAGCCACGGTAGTAGTTCCGAAGGGGACATTTCTTTTGAAGGCAATAACGTTTGGAGGGCCATGCAAGAGTAAAATCACATTTCAAGTGTCCGGAACCGTCGTTGCTCCGGCAGATTACAGGGCCTTTGGCAACTCCGGTTACTGGATTCTCTTCAACAAGGTCAGCAAAATGTCACTTGTCGGCGGGACTTTCGACGCTCGAGCTAATGGGTTCTGGTCTTGCCGGAAATCTGGTCAGAATTGTCCTCCCGGTGTTAGGGTATGTTCTGATCTCTTCTGTCGTGACTTTAGAATTTTAATTTTATTTTTAATAGAAACTATATATAGTAAGTTTCATAATAATAATAAGGTTGTGGATTGTTCATTATTTAATCGAAATAAAATAAAATTGTTATTATCTTATTTATATGTGGCACTACGAATTATGATATTCCTTCTTTTAATTATTATGTATGATCGATCAAACTTTAGTTGACTACCTCATATACGTACTTATAAATTCTTTGATGCATTATTATAGTCAATATCTTTCAACTCGGCAAAAGACGTGATCATAAGTGGAGTGAAATCCATGAACAGCCAGGTCACCCATATGACCCTTAATGGTTGCACCAATGTGGTCGTCCGTAACGTCAAACTAGTGGCTCCGGGAAACAGCCCAAACACCGACGGTTTCCACGTTCAATTCTCCACCGGAGTAACATTCACCGGAAGCACCGTTCAGACCGGAGACGATTGTGTTGCTATCGGCCCTGGTACCCGCAATTTCCTCATCACCAAACTTGCTTGTGGCCCAGGTCACGGGGTTAGGTATATACACCCTTTAATTTCTTAGAATGATTAATGGATAAATTACACACATATATATATATATATATATATATATATATATATTATTAACTCTGAGGAATCATGAATTTCCAACTTAAAACTAGCAGTAAGTAGATTGCTCATATAACTATATGATTATGTGATGACTCGCAGTATCGGGAGCTTGGCGAAGGATTTGAAAGAAGACGGGGTAGAAAACGTGACTCTATCGAGTTCCGTATTTACGGGAACACAAAACGGCGTGAGGATAAAGTCGTGGGCGAGGCCTAGCACTGGATACGTTAGAAACGTCTTCTTCCAAAACCTAATCATGAAGAACGTTCAAAACCCTATCATAATTGACCAAAACTATTGTCCTTCTCACCAAGGTTGCCCTACTGAGGTATATCTATATCATCTTTTTTTTATCAGACTAATCCAATATGTAAATCAACTTGGTCTAATAACTATATATGTTTATGAATGTATTAGCATTCGGGGGTGAAGATAAGTGGAGTGACGTATAAGAACATACAAGGGACGTCGGCGACACAGCAAGCAATGAAGCTAGTGTGTAGCAAGAGCAATCCGTGCACAGGGATCACATTACAAGACATTAAGCTTACTTACAACAAAGGAGCTCCAGCTACTTCCTACTGTTTCAATGCTGCTGGGAAAAGTCTCGGTGTTATCCAACCTACTAGTTGTCTAAACCGATAATATAAAATATCTTAGTGTACATTTATTTGGTGAAAGATGATATGGTAAAATCTAAGTTATTAGGGGATTTTAGCATTCATCTTTTAACCGTTGTTTTTGTAACGATTATAAGATTAATTTGAACGATGGTCCAAATAATTTTGGATACCAACCGGTTTGATCAGAAATTCAGAATACCAAAAATACTTGTTTCTGTAACAATATATGATCACAATGATATGTAACATTACAAATTATTTAGTTATTTTCTTCATCAATAACATACTGTTTTCAGCAACGAAGAAAGTGGAAGACTTTGACCTGTCCCAATCACATTACACCTTTTTTTTTTTTTTGCTTTAAAGAGCAAAATATAAGACAAATCTAGAGGAAACTGAAGAAAAACAAATGGGATGACTGCTACTTAGTAATCAAATTGCATATAATTGACATAGTAATCAAATATATAGATTTTGGAAATTTAACTAAATAAATAAAGAAAACAAATGGGATGACTGCTACTTAGTGCGCACAAAGAGCCTTCAGATTCACAAAGCCTTTTTCCATAAATCAAAACTTTGTTAGGTTTCTAAAGATGCAGCGATAGTACTACTACATGCATCATTGCTCTACTAATATCAGCTCCAACCTTTTTTATTCTCTTAACTCTCATCCGACCCTTCATCTTCCTCAGTCTCGACCTTCTAGCAGATTCTCGGTTCGACTGTTGTCTCTTCCCTGGTTTAACCTCTTTTTCCATTCTGTAGATAAACACACAACAACTACTCCAATAAACAAAACAATAAAATAAATGTCATGGATAAAAATTAATTCAGCGAGAGCGGCGCAAGAACGAATAGTATACCCAATGGTTGTTACGTTGAATTCAAAATGTCAACAAACTAAGCTAACCATATATAGATATTGACTTTCTGTAATTCTTACCAGAATGATTAACGAATATATATGATTGGGTTGGTTTCAATAATGTGACCTAGTTAATTATCACCTGTCTTTTTTTTTTGGGGTCAACTGCTAGTTGATCACATGTCCTACCATATAAATTTGTGGTGATGTCATCATCTATACTTATATGGGTCACTTCTTTTACCTTAGATTTGCAATTCTATTTCATAATAGAAAGGTATTTTATATATAGTCGCTTAAAGAAAGAGAACAAAAAAAAAAGTATAAATGGCTTAGTAACCACATTAACCGTGATGATGTGCATATACGTACGGTACGAGTAATATTGCAAGATATGGCCTGATTGGTGAAGACTTTTAAAACTTTAAAATCATTTAAAAGTCCTAAAAGCATTTTATTTGCTAATCAAGTTTTAATGATTTTTTTATTTTTTAAAGTTTTTACAGCCACTTAAATTTTTTCCTTGTTTATTTCTCTTCTTTTTTTAATGTTCAAAATGACGCTGTAAAACTTTTAAAAACCAACAAATTTAAAAAACTTTTTTTTCTTTCTCCATCATAATTAAAAACTCTATATAATTATATATATTTTTATACAAACCTTTTTTATAGATTAATTATCAGTATTTTTTTCTCTTTTTTTTGATATCTACTTCTCTTCACAAATTTATTATTTTTATCATCACCTTTGTATTTTCTTATAATTTTGTTTTTAATAAAATTACAGTCACAGTTTTAAAAGTTTGTTTTTTAACAATCAGATTCTTACAGTGAAAGTATCTACAGCCAAAGTCTCTACAGCTAAATTTTATACAGCCAAATTTTCACATTCAAAGTCTCTACAACCACAAATAACAGTCGTTACCAATCGGGTCCATGATCTGGTATATATTTTTATTGGACTTCAATTAAAAAATATGTATTGTAAAAGTTTCCTGATTATCTTAAAACAGAAATTTGGTATTAAGATGCAAAGTAATGGCAGACGAGAACTCTTTTTTTTTTTTTTTTATGGATTATATATATTATCGTTGTAATGATGCATTCCATGATCATTCTACCTTCGTGAAAATTTGTAATACAGCAATATATACAGGATTAGCATAGATATTACCTTTTTACGTTTTCAAAGAATTCCTATTTTACTAAGAATTTTTAGGGTTTTTGGTTGAGTTTCTTTTATTTAGAGCATTAATTTGTGTAAAATTGATCGTTTTTCTTAAAAAATATTGTTCATTCTCTATAACTTTCATCTTATATACAGTTTTTTTGTTCTAATGGATAGCTGAGTAAGTTTCCACGTATTTATTTACTACGGACGTACCTAGCATATGAAATATAAATACATACCACATACATATGACCCATATTATATGGGAAACTGATAATGTGCAAAAATGTCATCGTTAATACAACGACCGTTGCTCCTAAAAATTATGTATCAATCATGTCTGCAGCTAATGATTTGAAAATGTAAACTCTTTTATCTATCATAAAATAATCACACCCTCTTATCATATAGATAGCACATGTACTTAATTGTACCATAGACTCCGATAACGAACCAATTATTAATTGCTCTTTCTCTATATATATGCCATGCATCAAATTAATTCAAGCACAAACACAAACACAAACTCATATTCACATATTAAAAAATGGCAAAACCATCTATAATATTTCCTCTGCTCTTCACACTCCTCACCTTCATCGATGTCTCGAGCAGCGCCTCCAACGTTTTCAACGTAGTAAGCTTCGGGGCCAAGCCGGACGGAGTCACCGATTCCACCGCAGCTTTCCTCAAAGCATGGCAAGGGGCTTGTGGCTCGGCAGCTTCAGCTACGGTGGTGGTCCCCATGGGGACATTTCTGTTGAAGCAAATAACGTTTGGAGGGCCATGCAAGAGCAAACTCAAGTTTCAAGTGACCGGAACAGTCGTTGCTCCCACAAATTACTGGGCCTTTGGCAATTCCGGTTACTGGATTCTCTTCAACAAGGTTAGCAGATTCTCACTGGTCGGTGGGACTTTCGACGCTCGAGGTGATGGGTTCTGGTCTTGCCGTAAATCTGGTCAGAATTGTCCTCCCGGTGTTAGGGTACATATCCTTCTCTATCTCTAAACACAACATTCTAACAATTATACATAAGCGCAATTAGCACCATAATGCAAATACATCTTCCAATTGTTTACTTTCGATATCTAAAAACATGAAGTTGATAAGTTAAAACATTTATTTTACGTATGCCAACTTAGGGAATTTAATTTGTAAAATATACAGGAACCATTTTTGAATAATGAGTTTTGGTCCTTTTGGACAGGGTAATAGATTCTTTGGCCAAAGTAAAATGAAATTGTTATAATCTTATTTATTAACCTATGGCACTTCGAATTACAATAATTTCTTGCTTTGAATTAACTTAATCTATTGTATATCAAACTTGATTAGGCTTTTTCATATACTTATATAAAAAATATAAACTAACCGGCAAACCAATCTCATAATTAAAATCTTTGATGCATAACTGTAGTCAATATCGTTCAACGCGGCAAAAGACGTGATCATAAGTGGAGTGAAATCGATGAACAGCCAGGTCAGCCATATGACCCTCAACGGTTGCACGAATGTGGCCGTCCGTAACATCAGGCTAGTGGCTCCCGGAAACAGCCCAAACACCGACGGCTTCACCGTTCAATTCTCTACCGGAGTTACATTAACCGGAAGCACCGTTCAGACCGGAGACGATTGTGTTGCTATCGGCCCTGGTACCCGCAACTTCCTCATTTCCAAACTTGCTTGTGGTCCAGGTCACGGGGTTAGGTAATACACACACCGTCTAATTTCTTAGAATGATCTAATGAATATAAATTATGTACATATATATAATTACGTACTTGTAAGAAATTATGAATTTCCAAATAAAAAATAAGCAAGTGATGCACACTTAGCGGTCATACTCATATGATTATGTGACGATTGGCAGCATTGGGAGCTTGGCGAAGCAGTTAAACGAAGACGGAGTAGAGAACGTGACACTCTCGAGTGCAGTATTCACCGGAACACAAAACGGCGTGAGGATAAAGTCATGGGCGAGGCCGAGTACGGGATTCGTTAGAAACGTCTTCTTCCAAAACCTAATTATGAAGAACGTCCAAAACCCAATCATAATCGACCAAAACTATTGTCCCTCCAACCTAGGTTGCCCTACCGAGGTACATATCCAAATATCATATTTTTGATCAAATTAAACTAATCCAATATGTAATATCGACTTAATTAGTCGTCCAATAACTAAATATATTTTTATGTTTATGTATGTATTAGCATTCGGGGGTGAAGATAAGTGGAGTGACGTATAAAAACATACAAGGAACGTCGGCGACACAGCAAGCGATGAAGCTGGCATGCAGCAAGAGCAATCCATGTACAGGAATCACATTACAAGACATTAAACTTACTTACAACAAAGGAACACCTGCTACTTCTTATTGTTTCAATGCTATCGGGAAAAATCTTGGTGTCATTCAACCTACTAGTTGTCTAAACCGATAATATCAAATATTTCTTGGTGTGTAAATTCATTTTGTGTGAGATGAAACGGTAAAATGTTATTAGAAAATTGATTTTTTAAATAGTTTTCTGTAACAACCTATGATCTACAAAAATATAATATTGTTTTCATTAATAAAATATCATTTTCATAACTAATAAAGTGGAAAAGTTTACCTCGTCACAATCACTTTTTAATTTTTTTTTTTTTTTTTTTTGTCAGCACAGAGCTAAGATCTGGAAAGCAAAAAATATAAGACAAATCTAGAAGAAAGATGAGGAAAAATGAAAAATAGAGAAATCACTATAAAAAAAAATGAAAATAGAGAAATTTAATAAAATATCATAGATTCTGGAAATTTAACGAATATGATAAAGAAAAATAAAAAGGAACAGCTGAAGATGCTGTCACTCAACGGCTTAGGACTAAGAATCAAACATGTGTGCGTACAAAAAAAGCCTTGAGATTCACAAACCCTTTTCCATAACTCAAGCTCTGTTTGGTCTGTCAGATGCAATGATACTTCACTCAACTTAAATCAGCTGCAACCTTTTTTTTGTCTCCTCTCGTCACATCCGTGTGATTGTGAATCTTTAGAGCTGGGATCCAACCAGTGCTTCGATCAAAGTTGGGATCTTTAGATTTTGGGGGAAAAGAAAAACTCTACTTCAAGATCTTTGTGTAATTTGATTTAGATACTTACTTAGTAGTACGAATCTAAAGGAGACGGAGATGAGTTCTTTGACTACTGTAATGGAGAAGCAAGAGAGTTTTCGAGGTAGTTCCATGGAGGAACATCAGAGTCTCAGGCGCGTTGGTTCAGAGAATCAAGCGAGAAAGGGAAGACCTTTGGAGAAGCAAGTTAGTTTCCAAGCTGGGAATGTAGAGAAACATGGAATCAAAGGGAGAGGAGCTTTGGAGAAACAAGACAAGGCAATGGAGAGGCAGGGAAGCTTCCGTGGGTTCGTTGAGAAGCAGAAAAGCTTCCGGATTATAATGGAGAGACAGTTAAGTTTCATGAATGGTGGTAGTGGTAGTGAGAGGAAGAAGAAGAATGAGTCGTCACCTGGTAAAAGAGGAGATTCTCCTCTTCACATTGCCGCTCGAACAGGGAATTTGGGAAAGGTTATGGAATTGATTAGAGATTGTAACAGTATCCAAGATTTGAAGTTGTTGTTGTCAAAGCAGAATCTGGAAGGAGAGACTCCTCTGTACACTGCAGCAGAAAACGGGTATTCGTTAGTTGTTGAAGAGATGTTGAAACATATGGATCTTGATACCGCATCAATTGCAGCTAGAAACGGTTTTGATCCTTTCCATGTAGCAGCAAAGCAAGACCATCTTGGTAAAGGAAACTTTGGATATTTGATAATAGCCCAAGAACTTGTTTATATTGTACACTTTCTTTTAGATGAATCTTTGAATGTGTGCTGTCTTTTGCAGAGGCGTTGAAGAAACTGTTGGAGACATTTCCAAATCTGGCTATGACGACGGATTCATCGTGTACTACTGCATTGCACACGGCTGCTACACAAGGACACATTGATGTTGTGAATCTTCTTTTAAAGACGAATCCTCATTTAGCTAAGATAGCTAAGAACAATGGTAAGACCGCACTTCATTCTGCAGCGCGGATGGGGCACAGAGAAGTGGTTAAGTCATTGATAGGTAATGATGCAAGTATTGGGTTTAGAACCGATAAAAAGGGACAAACAGCACTTCACATGGCTGTCAAAGGTCAAAACGAAGGGATTGTCCTTGAGTTGGTGAAACCTGACCCCGCGGTTTTGAGTGTTGAGAATAACAAAGGGAATATGCCATTGCACGTTGCCACAAACAAAGGCCGTACTAAGGTATCAAATATCATTTGCTTTCCCCCGAGTTTCAAAGTCTGAATGAGAATACTAATGAAAGTGCTTATTGTCTTTACTTGCAGATAGTTCGATGTTTGGTATTATTTGATGGAATTGACCTCAATGCTATGAATAAGGCTGGAGATACCGCACTTGATATAGCTGAAAAGACTGGAAACTCAGAGCTTGTGTCGGTTCTGAAGGAAGCAGGAGCTGCAACAGCTAAAGATCTTGGGAAGCCTCAAAACCCGGCTAAACAACTTAAGCAAACAGTCAGCGACATTAAACACGAGGTACAGTCTCAGCTCCAACAGTCTCGCCAAACGGGTGTCAGGGTTCAGAGAATCGCAAAGAGACTGAAGAAGCTTCACATAAGCGGTTTAAATAATGCTATAAACTCAGCAACCGTTGTGGCTGTCCTAATTGCAACAGTTGCATTTGCAGCAATCTTCACCATACCTGGGCAATATGAAGAAGAAAGAACAAAGGGACCGTTGTCGTTAGGAGAAGCCCGCATAGCCAACAAAGCCCCGTTTTTAGTCTTCTTCATATTCGACAGCTTGGCACTGTTCATATCTTTGGCTGTTGTTGTGGTGCAGACTTCGGTTGTGGTGATTGAGCAAAAGGCAAAGAAGAAGCTTGTGTTTGTGATCAACAAGCTCATGTGGTTGGCCTGTTTGTTCATATCCATTGCATTTGTTTCTCTTTCATTTATCGTTGTGGGTAAGGAGGACATTTGGCTGGCGATTTGTGCAACGATTATAGGCGGGACGATTATGCTAACAACGATAGGTGCAATGTGCTACTGTGTGGTCATGCATAGGATTGAGGAATCTAAACTGAAAAGCTTAAGGAAAGAGAGAAGCAAATCGAAATCTTTCTCATTGTCTCATATGCCTTCAGAGTCAGAGATTCTCAATAGTGAATTCAACAAGAGAATGTATGCACTCTGAGACTAAAATCTCAGGAATGGACAGTTTAATGTAAGAGAGTAACAAATGTATACGCGGATCACGTACCTGTGAACCGTTTTGATTCAAGTGAGGAGGTACAAAAGTTGAATACATGCTACTACCTTTGAGGAACAGTCTCGAAGCAAATCTACAATTTTTTCACACAACGGATTTCCTAAAGAATCAAAGAATAAATGAAACCAATTCTTCTTCACCTGATGATGCATATTTTGTGATGACTTTGTTGTTCCTCTGCTCTAAGTTCTAGTTAAAACTGTCAATGTTACAAGAGCTCATCACCGGCTTTTACCTCGTTTAACCGAGTCTTCAGTTTTTGGTCTAGTGCTTCCATTACGGGTAATATCTGTTGGGTAACGACGTGAACCGCCTAAGTTCTTTGTTAGGTTTGTGGGTCTGTTCTCAAGGAGGCATACTCTGGCTGAGAAGCAGTGACGGACTTTGATAGAGTGGCTTGTCAATGTAGTTGAACAGCTTCCTCGAATGTTCACCATCAGGATTGCTTCTTTATCTCGAGTATCTTCGCACCACCAATTCTGTGGGATGCCGTCAACATGTTCCTCCAATGAGTGAAAATCTTCGTGATGAACTTTCACGTCCACGGATCCTTCCGGATGTATTATCCCGGCTGCAGGCGAAACCTAAAAGAACAAAATTCTTGTATATCACTAAATCTTGAATACTACATAAACTTTTTATTTGGCGTCGAAAGAGAAGTTAATACCTCAAGCCAGCGTGGCAGACCAAAGGAGCCTCGTGGATTATAGTCAGAATCTTCTCCATCATCCTTAACTATAGCTTGTCCGGCGCATAGAATGTTAAAAATGGCTTTGCTCGTGGTTGAAGTGTTTGTGATTGTTAGGATGACTGTGTCCTGACTCTGAAGAACAATGTTGTTGGTGCTCACAGTAGTTTCTGGAACCAATCTTAAATCTTCGAAAATGGATAGTATCTTCTCATTAGACCTTACTATTTTCCCCAGCTCCTGTCTCCGCACAGATTTATCAACGTGAGCTATAGTCGCATGAAATTTGCAGCGCACGGGTTTGTGATCGCTCTCAGTAACATCCATGCAAGCTTCATACCTGTTGAAACAGGCAGGTAGAAATGTTAGAATGTGCAAAACAAATTGAAGATACAGGAAAAAGAGAGAAACATCATAAAGCTCGTCATGATACCATACATTATAACCGATGAGACTACAGGGCATTGCAAATTGCTCTCTGAGAATGGGCTGGATTGAGTATCTCTATATATAACTCTGTCACACCATGCAGGAATTCGCTTTTTCTCACCTGAATCATATCCTGGAGAGTACACAGCACAGAAAGTTTAGGTTTTTATGGAACCAAACAGAATAAGACTGTTCCAGTTTTTTTCATATTCATCTGTTAATGTATCTATATTTCAAATCCATTATCACCTCCTAGGCCTGAGCGATTCCTTTCGAATTTGTACGTGGGAGGGAAAGTGATTAATGCCTCACGCATTCCTTGGAAGACTTTTCCAAGTTTCATCTCTGCTCTAAGTTGGTCTCTTTCTCTGAGCCAATCAAAGGATCGCTGTGAAATGAAGTCTCTTGCTTCATCATAGGATATACCAAACAGCCTATAGTTAAAATCGCCAAAAAATGTGACCATGTCTGCTGCTGCTAGATCAGACTTGGTTTCTTCAGCGCCGGTGCTTGGAATCTGGAAAGGAGCAAACAGCATAAACTTGGGACCAACCTTGTGAAGCAATGATATAATTTAAGTGTATAAGTA